>NC_137199.1:21641772-21651772 GCF_960531495.2 Zeus faber
GGTCATCTCCTCGCCGCGCGCGCCGATAATGCGTCTTCCCGCCGCCTCCTTCACGCGGGGCCTACTCATACATATTAATAGGGAATCAAATTGAGGAAGCGCCGTCGTCGCCTCTCATTTTTTCTCCCCAGAGGTATTAATAGAAAAACCATTAACCTGTTAATGACGGAGCAGAGCCTAACGGTCAATGGGCTCGCGTCACGCCCACGTTTATTCACTGTGTATCGCAAAGTTCCAGACGAGAGGCCTCAGAAAGTGCTCGGAATGCACGTGCGCTCGTGCACACAATAGTCTCTCATTTCGTCCTGTGATTCGTGCTGAAAAATGTTGCAGCCTTATTCGTAAATTGAAGCTGTGACCCATTCGGTCACAACTGTGTGTGTGTGTGTGTGTGTGCGTGTGTGCGCGTGTGCGCGATGCATTTGTACACTCCTATGCCAATTCACTATAATCCGTCCACTTTTTCCTTCCTGCAGAGGGGGTTTAGGAGACGGTTTTCTAGTTTGTCCACGGCTGCCGTTCTCATCCCTTTCAAACTGCAGGGTCATTAGTGCGCCACAAGCCCTTTCGTTTAATGTCTTTTGACTTCACACTAATGACTGACTCCGCGTCTGTCCCTGTGGGGGAGAGAGAGGAGAACAACACACTGGAAGTCACGCTAACTTCTATTTGCCGCGATTAGGGCGACGATTAGCATTTTTCTCTCTCGGCCGCGCGCGCTTGGGAAGAGAAGCGGAGCCGGGGATGAAGAGATTGCGGGGGTCGCACCCGTCACATCTTTCCGATCGCTCTCTCTCTCTCTCGCTCTCTCGCTCTCGCTCTCCCCTCTCTCCCTCTCTCCCTCTTTTTCGATCTTTCCGGGTTTTCAACCCCGCTTCTCCCTCCTCGCACTTTGCTCACCCCCTTTCCCCACTGTATCGGACGAGCCATGCATATTTAACATGGCTACATCTTCAAAGCTCTGAACTCGTTCATTAGCATTTGCAGTGCTAATGTAAGCACGCAGAGCGCCGGCGCCCTCACTGTTCCGTGCAAACCCGCCTCCCCTCCTCCCCCGTCCCTCCACCCCTCCGTCCATCCGCCGCCACCATCACACCGTGCAATCTACCGCGCCCGCCCCTCCCCCACGAAACCTGTTCAACCTCCCCTTTATCTTCCCTTCTTGGTTTATTTAGCACGGAATGCAATTACCGCAACAGAGAAAACATGAAGGATGTGCCGGAACCCCGCAGGCTTTTCTCAGTCTCCGTTCGCCAGCCGCCTCCACTGTTGACATTGGGCCCCTCCATATTTCACCGTTTTAACACAGATTTCCATTTTTTTTTTTTTCCGGCCCGCCCCCACCCCTCACAACCCCACCCACCCACTTTCCTTTTCTCTCCGACGCCTCCGTTGTTCCAGGCACGCTGTCGGAGGAGGTGTGAGGGAGTCCCCCGGGTCACCCAGGTGTGCTGTTCTTTCCTTTGTGAGCCTCCCTCCCTGTCTCTCCCTCGCAGTTTCACTCTCTCTCTCTCTCTCTCTCTCTCTCTCGCTCTCTCTCTTTCTCTCTCCCCGTCACATTCTCTCGCTTTCCGTCTCTTTATCCTCGCATTCTTTCCGCTATTTTACATATTCCCCTCGTCTCTCCTACCTCTTGGAGAAAGCGTGCGAAGACGTGTGTGCAGGTATGTCACACAACGGAACCCGAAGCCGCAAGGAGAGCAAAATGGAAACGATGGGCGGGGTCAAAAATTAGAGCAATGTTTGTTTCAGAATATATAAGTATGCGGACTAAAACTAAATTCGTTTGAATCTTGTACTGAGCTCAGGCTTGGTTTCCACATAATACAAACCCAGTTGTTCGCCCTCAACGTGCGCCGGTTCACGTGAAGCGTCTTTTGAGTGCCCAAATTCAGACCCAGCAACCAAACAAGAAACACTCTGAGGTGACGGTCGAAGAAGATTCGAATTTTGGAGGCCAATCTCAGCAAAACCATTTGCTTGCTGCCGATAACACCCTCGACGCATTTTTGGACGACGGCGTCGTCACCAAAACGATTGGACACTTGACGCCGGAGGGCACCCGCACCTGCTGGTCCGTAATTATTCATTTATTATTAAATTGTTTCCGCCGGTCGTCGTGTGAAACGTTACACAGCGCGGCACCTCTGAAGACAGCCAAAATAACCCTCGGCTTTACAACTCATCCGACCCGAGGGCACCTTTGAGGTATTGTGCTGTTCATTTCGTTTTATCTCCTCAGGAATTTTTCACCACTGGATGAGACCGATGCCGAAAATGATTATTATTAAGTTATTTGAGGCAGGAAACAGGCCGCACAGCCGTTAAAGTTCGATTCAGTTCCAACCTCAATGGCGGCGGTGATTCAAAAAACTCAAACGTGCACGATCCTGGACGACGGCGGTCCTTCAAGACTCGTTGGAGGCGGCGTCTGCTGGTACGCATCCCAGATTCATCCGAAATTTCATGGCAATCACACCATTTGTTGAAATGCTCCCGAAAGGCATTTTTACCGCCGCATCCTCCGCGAGGCAAATGAATGGGATTTTTACGCGAGTGTTATTATTACAATCCTGCCCCGTGTCGGCTTACAGGGATGAGAACCCACGAGCGGCGAATCCCACGGCGGCTGAAACGGGCGTGTCTGAAGTCAAAACCGCTTGCACATCTGAGTCCATGTCGTACGAGTGGCGTGGAAAAATCAATACAATCGCATCTATTTCAACATAGATATTCCCAAGACATTTTCTGCTGCATAGCATTTAACTCTGCACAGTCTGTACAGGCCCGCAGAACCCTGCTCAACACTGAAACACATGGGCATCAATAAAAACGCACGATTTATTAAGCAAGTTAATGCATGCAATGTGCAATGAAATAGCATGCTGGTAATATTTCACATGCGGGAGAAAAATATATATCTAGCATCTATGGCACACACACACACACACACACACACACACACACACACACACACACACACACACACACGCAACATACCAACACACTCCGCAGATTGTTAGGGAAAAGGCGGGCAGGAACTACGCACGTCCAGCTGTTTCTCTGCCTTTCTAAACGCCGCTGCCGAGCTGCTGAGATTGAACGGAATAAATTGCGGATCCCTCTGAGTCAACGGAGCCAACAGCAACCAACATCTCTCGCCGTCTCTTGTCAGTGTGGCCCATGTACTCCATGGGGCAATTCTCGCCTTCTGAAGGCTCTTGAAGCCGCGAATAACACACACATACACACGCCGGCACGCACGCAGGCACACACACACAGTAGATATATATCCTTCCCCAGCTATATAAATGACTCTCTATCACATAAACACACCCTGGAACCCTGGAAATATGGCAGCCATAAGGGGCGAGATTGGAGCTATGGGGTGGTGGAGGAAGGACGCGCAGAGTGAGGGTGCTGGCCGTTTTGGAGCAAAGAGGGGGCTGGAATGACAGAGTTAATCTGCAGAAGAACAGATTGGCTTCCCATCCCTCCTTCCCAATCCTTCAAAGCTAGCCTCCACCGCAGCTGCCACAGCACTCGGCTGCTCAAACACACACACACACACACACACACACACGCACACACGCACACACGCACGCACGCACGCACGCACGCACACACGCACACACACACACACACACACACACGCACATGCACATGTACACACACACACACACACACACACACACACGCACACACACACACACACTTCCATGCTTGTGGTTACAGCTGCAACATGGAGACAGTGCAGACAGTCTTTACACAGTGAGACGGCTACGTGGGGTGCTAGAGATGCTTGCAGCAAAGCCAAAATCTATACACTCAGGAGTCTATACACTCCCACAGCCACACACACACACACACACACAGCCACACACACACACACACACACACACACACACACACACACACACACACACACACACACACACATACACACACACACACACACACACACACACCTTTTCTCCGTTCACTGTCCAAGACACTTGGGGTGAACACAGAATAGGGTTGGTGATTTGAAAGATATGGGTCAATAAAACACAAGGGACTTTTTTTTAGCACAGAAGGAAATTGATTTCTAAGCAGCTCACATGTGGCGTGACCTTCAGCAGCTCACAGATTCTTTCCCGGTGACGACGGCCGAAGCCGCCATCCTTTTGTTTGTCCCGCCAAAATAACTGATCCCGAGTTATCTAGTGCCACTTCAACACATTTTTAAATGATAGTGTATAATCATAGTTTTAGGCATTGTCTTTGGAAACCGCTCAGTGTCCCCTGGGTGGCTACGCTAACTTAACGTTTGGTTCCCATGTGACTTAGGAAAGCCATGCTTATTTACATTTTATGTACATGTTAATAAAAACCAGAGCTCTTTCCCAGCCAGTGTCCCAGGAACTTCACCTGGAAGTTCCTCCCTTGTACATTGTATTATTGTTAAAATACTGTAATAACATTGTAGATTCTATTCTAGACTCATATATCTTATTTTTATGTATTTTTGAAAAAGGAAAATGTTTATTTTATTTTTATTTTTTTGGGGTATATTTATATATATATATAGTATATTTATTTTAGTATATTTTTGCCCCTTTGTTTTTTTTCCTCTCTTTTTTGGTGATTTGTCTGTACAGCACTGTACCATCCTGACCACGATGCATTTTCCCATGTCAGTTATTTCAAGCATATTTGCTTGAATTATGCTGACAGAGAAGAGAAAGTGGCCGCGCACTGTGCTCACGGTGGGCGGGTGCGTGACCCGGTTTGGTGACCCATTAACCATGTGTTTGCTCACCTTATATTACTCACGCTCTCCTGCACTCGCGTGGCCCGAGCGCACTAGACCGCACTAGGACGGGCAGCGGTCGGCTCCATCTCACCTCCCGCCGAATCAACTGCACGGCACCCGGGGGGGACGCTTCTATTCCTCCTTGGCTGTTGACAGTCCCAACCGTGTCCGAAACGAGGGACTTCGGACGGGACGAGTCTGGGAATAATACGCCCAAAATGAACCAGACAGTGAGAAATAAGGAATTTTTGAGATACAGCCGCATTAATCGTCCACGTTTCCCGCTTGGTGCTGTCCGCCCTCACTCCTTTCTCGCCCGCCACTGACCTTTCCTCCTCTCCACCTCGCCCTCCCCCATCTGCCCTTCAAGCCCCTTCTCCTTTTGTATCGAGTCGGTCCAGATTGCATCAGAGAGCGACTGAGATCATTAGAGCTGTTGACTTAACGAGCAGGAAGCACCCCGTGCAGCTGTGGCAGGGCCTGCACACACACACATATACACACACACACGCGCGCGCGCACACCCACGCGCACACACACGCACACGCGCACACAGACTCAGACGCACACACACGCGCACACACGCACACACGCACACACACACACACACACTGATTCCCCCGGGCAAATGCGACATGTGTGGGAGCTTTCACGAAAACGAGCCATCCGCTCTCCGGCCTGCAGGGTGTACTACAACATACGATGAAAGGACATGGAGTTTGTTTATTTGCACGGGAATAGACCAGAGACGTAATAAATAGCGTCAATAAAATAAATAATGAAATGAGTGCAAATATTATAGCTTTCTTAACTCTATTTTGTTTAGCTGTTTTACTTGATTAACTTGCTCAGAGTTCTTATTGTCTTAACTGGATCTTTGGTAAGGCAAGGTTATTTGTATAGCACATTTCCAACACAAGGGCAATTTAAAGCCCTTTACATGTGGAAAGACGACATTTTATAAATGCAAAGAATAAACATAGCATGGAAAAAAGATAGACAATAATACATAATAAAATTTGTAATAAAATAACAGAGTTTAAAGTGCAGATTGTCAGGCCTCTTTGTTTGGACTGTGTGACTGTTGTGAACCTTGTTGAACACTTGTGATATAATTTATTATAACTGCAATTGATAAAGTATGAATCTACCCTAGGACCCATTACAGCCTATGCCAGGCACAAAATAATAAATATAATTTAAAAAATGTACATTGTCTATCCATGCTTGGAATGTCCTGGCAATGGATAGAGTAGACCTGGTAATAATGGCAGATGGTGATTTAGATAATAATTAATCGTAATAATAGAAATTATTTTCACTGATTGTCCCTATAAGCGTGTCTCACCGTCCTGAAAAACCTTCATTTTTTTTGAATGGTCGGCTCTGAATGGTCATTAGAAGAGGCCATTTGTACAGAGGCACGTACTAGAAACATACTGGAAATGAAGACAGATCTAGAGTCTGTGAGACAGCTGTTTATGGTTATTATATTATTATGATTTATTGACTTTGACTTTTTGACTTTGACTTTCATCATTGGAATGGACTATGGCCACAAAGCCTCCATTGGTCATTTATTTTGGTTTTTCATCAGGGATGGAACAAAAAAAAACTATAATTTACAGCAAACAGACAATAATGTCTCAATAACATTTTTTATGACCACTAAATACTGAGTTTTCTTTTTGATAAAGTAACACGCCCTTTCCCCTCCACGCATTGTTAGCCATCACCAGCCATTTGTCCTTGACGGTTTCTTTCCCTGCGTCCACACAAACACAATTCAGCGGTGCGGCGAGCGCCCGTATTGTACCAGCTTTTGTCCTCGGTGAGTTCATAGGTACGCACAATATTTCCATTTCCCCCGGGGGGATTAATCATGAGGCTAGCCATTATAATTTGTTCCCCCGAAATTTGTCATGTCTGTGTGCGGCGATGCTCGATGTTCTGGAACCGCGCAAGTATCGACTCCATCAATCAGTATTACCACGGTAACATTGTGAGAGCTCCACTTCCCCCGCGGCCAGTGGAGAGGAAAGGCAATTATGCAGCCGGCATATGAGAGAGAGTCAAAGAGAGAGCGAAAGAGAGAGAGAGAGAGAGAGAGAGAGAGAGAGAGAGAGGTGAGAAAGAGGAGAGAAAAAGGCTGAGAGCGTCTGAACTGAAATAACAGTACAGAACATGGAACAGGGCGTTGATTCCCAGCACCAATTAATATTTTTTTCCTGGTACCTGAGTATCTCTGTGAATCAATATTATAATGGATAGACTCACTCAACAGTAGGTCTATGTTGTGTAGAAGGCTATACACTGTATATAAACATAAAATGGGAAAAAGTGGGATACATATTACATAGATTTTGTAATATATTTGCATACATATTTTATATATTTAAAGAAATATACATATATTTTACATATATATATTTTTATATATTTTTAGAATATATATCATATATTTGTGCCTATCATATTTACTGTAGATATGTATATATATATACATATATATTGACAGATGGAGATATATGATATTGATGGAGCGGGTATAGATTGCTTTCAAATGCCCAATTTCAGAGTTGGTCCTGCTTGTTCCCATGACAAAGCCATGCTTTATTTCGGAGCCGACCTACTAAATTAATTACCAACGCAACTAATTACGCCGCGTGTCAATAACTCATCCAAATTAAGGCGGCGAGCAGAAATCAAGCATGTATTCAGACCTGGCCAGTCAGCCTCCGTATCGATTTTCCTCTCCCCCCACTTGGCGTTTGTCCAAGAACGGGGCCACTTCCAAAAATGTCTGCCGTTCAGTTAGGCAACAAGTGCTGTAATCAACCCCGCGGACAAAGAGAGTAACAAGCCAAAACCATTATAGTCCATTAGCCACGCCCGCATGTGACGGGAAGATCAAGCACTCTGGGATCATCTCCTCCTTAATCACCAAACATCTGGATTCAGAGAGGGGCGAAGATGAATGTTTCATCTGTTGATTTTGAGGAAAAAATGGCTCTGCAATTTACTATGCTATATATTATAATAACATTGTAATAACCTAGTAATAGCATGGTAATAGTTTAAACCCCCTGGCCATTGTGAGAATATGCTCAAATTCCCACATCTCATAATATTACAATCTGATATAAAGGTTATGGTAGAAGATATAAGGATTTTTTTTTATGTACTATGTAATAATATACTCAGAATGTACAGATACTGTGTGTGTTGTATAGTTTTGTCTTACCTTGTATGGTTATAGAATTCTATATACTTGAACATGAGCTTCCCTTTATCCTTCAGTCAGATATGGCAACACGTCAGTAAAAAATTGTCAGGCATTGTGAAATGACCATGCCCAAAATGATCAAAACCACTGTTACGTAAACTGCGGGTATATTCCGTTCATCCGTTCTCAACCGTCCCCCGCTCACCTCCGTGTCTCTGCGATGTCAGTTTTCCCTGTGCTCTCTGGAGAAATACATAGGACAGGGTGACTTTCTTCTGCTAATCTGCATCTACGGGCCCCGCTCCCAACCCTGGGCGGTCAACAACAGAAAAACACACTTCTCCTGGTACTGCCTCTGGCGGCGTCGCACCGTACCTTGACAGCACTAGTGCTGTGGCTCAATTACACCACTAACAGACTGGGTACCCCCCCCCCCCCCCCACCCACACACACACACACACACACACACACACACACACTTCCTTACTTAAACTCAGATGGAAGAAGGGAAGCATCAGATTTTGATGGATTAGCCTCATTGTACCCCTGACATAGACTTCTATTAAAAAACTCCCAGACAGACACTGACATTATGAACAATGACACAGACGTAGTTAGGAACAAAAAGCCGGTAGATTCTCCGGCTTTGATCTAGACTCGCTCCGATGGTGTGGATATATTTAGCTTAAACCACGAGCGAGGCTCTGTGTTATCGCAGATCTGCTATTTAGTGTGATGGGATATACACACTCATTGATACTAATGGTTTCCTAAGAGCTATGTACATTTGTCAGGACTTTAAGGAGACTTCACTGTGCACTTGTTAGGCAGGGAACCACACAAAAGTATACCGTACTAACCCACACATACACAAATACATACATACATACATACATACATACATACATACATACATACATACATACATACATACATACATACATACATACATACATACATACATACATACATACATATTAGATGACTACATACTAGAGTTCTAGATAGTTTCACGGAAAAATCAAAGCCATTTCATTTTCCTTCTCTTCACATCTTTACATTCACGTTTCATGAGACGGATAACCTTTTCCTGATCCTCTCTTTGTCTGCCTCGAGTAAGTGTAGCTGTCTCGGAGTGGTCTGTCACCGAGGGGTTTATCGGAAACATTTTCTTTCATTTTTTTTTCTGTTAAATTAGAGACACTGTAAATCTACTTCAGCTCTAAGCCTCTAATCTCCCAAATTTCATTTTCCGGACAAAATATGCCGATGCCCGCCGTCGTCGTTTTTTTTTCCGTGGAAACAATGACTGGAAGGAAGTGATTTTTACCCTTAACGAGGAAAAAGTGTCCTGTCTTGGTCTGATAAACGAGCTTATCCCTAATCCCTAATTGTATTAAAGGCAGGATTTACCACTTAATTTTATAAACAAGCGCCGGAGCATCGCGTGGTAATGGGGTTTGTAATCAATCCTGTGCCAGTATCACAGGTGCCGGTTCATTTTGGGACTTGACAGAAAGCACGGCGTCGTGCAGGTAATTAGTTGTTGCTGTCTAAAAAAGCTTAGATAATGGTCTGATATCTCTTATCAGTCACCTGCCAGGCTGCTGCTACCCTTTTCAGTTCAGTGTGTGTGTGTGTGTGTGAGCGCAATAGCACCATTTTGTGTGTGTGTGTGTGTGTGTGAGGACATGTCTGATAAAAAAAAAAATGGAAACAGTGCACCGTCAAGTCATTACAACTCGACATTCGACCCTCTGCCACCTCCCTCGCTTCCCTGTTAGTGCCGTGTATCCCAAAACAAAAGCTTTTTTTTTTTTTTTTTTGAACCTTGGATCACACAGTTGCATCTTGAAAAATACAGGTATTTACTATATGCTGTCAAATACTCAAATGCAATGTCAAAACTTTGGGCGCGCATATCCAATGCCCAGCGTCTTCTTCTAGGATCGAATGTAGTGATGAAGGTTTTGACTAAT
>NC_137199.1:21654272-21704272 GCF_960531495.2 Zeus faber
CCAGCCCTACTGGGGATGTGCCTGGGTTCCAGCTCAAGTTTCCCGAGCAAACATCAACATAGGTGAGGGCGGATCGCGTTGCTTTGCACCTCGTGGAGCCCCACCAGTTGTCGAGAAGTAGTTTTCGTTCCTCCCCAAGTCCCCCCACCCCCCACCCCTCCTTTTTTTTTTTTGGCTGACCCGGTCCTTGTGCTCCGCAGGGGGGCTGTTTCCGACCGAATCGCACGAATATGAGGTGTTCCGCTTCGCCCTGTCCCAGCACCAGGACATCCCCAAGCTGGTGCCGCAGGTGGACATGGTCAAGACGGGGAACAGCTTCTCCATGACGTACGCATGTGAGTAGATTCCTCGGAGGCTCCGAGGAGGAGACCCCCGTTGAACCCCCACCCCCCCCCCCCCCCCCCCCCCCCCCCCCCCCCCGCCGCCGCGTCCTGTCCGTCGCTGGACTTTTCTTTTGTTGGATTCCAGCCCCGACGCGCCGCGGAGGGGAAATGCGCGTCTTTGTTTTGATTTGGTGGTTGTTGTCCCCCTCCCTCCTCGCCATAGCTGCGCATCTGCGCAACTGGTCGCGTTATTTCACGCTGTCGGTGATCGCCGCGCGGATCGGAGCCGAGCGGAGCAGATCTCATTTGATTTTTTTTATTCCCCGCGTCTCGCACGGGCTGTTGATTCCCGGTCCGAAGGTCTGAATCTGAGCCCATCAAGGTTTTTTTGTTTTTGTTTTTATACTTATGAAAACAATATTTACGCGTATTCTCAATAACCTTGAACCACAAATCCATTTTTTTTTAGAGCTGCCTGCAATCACTTTGCTCCCTCTGATGCCCGCCGACACACACACACCACACACACTCACACACACACACACACACACACACACACACGCACACACGCACACACACATCCAGTGCAGAAGTGTTGAATTATTTGTGATCGCGTTGAAAGGGGGATCCGATGGACTCATGGAACGTATGCGAGGCTCTGTTGAACATCCTTGGGGAGGATTTGCTGCGTAACCGAAACGCCATTATCCGGAACGTTGAGCAGTGACAAAACCTAATATGGCCAGTAATTGGACTGTACAGTTTATCAACAGATTCGTACATCATTGCCAGGGGACAATGGGTTTGCATCGCGTCAACAAAACCACACCAACCACTTTCCCAAACAGTGTGAGGCGATTGATAACACGACTTGGTGGGAGAATGACTCATGGAGCCCCAAGCCCAGTGTGGCCCTCCAGCGAACGTGGGATTTTTGTGAAGAATCCCGCAAATGGGAACGCGGATATTCGCCTCTTTGTCTATTTTCGTTCCGTTTCCGCATAATGCAGACTATAATAAACACAGATTGCGGACGATTTCTCTGGGCGTAGCTTGGTCTCGCCGACATCACTGGTATCGTAACTGTTGTGGTGTGCAAGGTTTTCCAACACACCTGCATTTGAACTGGTGACAGTGTGTGTGTGTGTGTGTGTGTGTGTGTGTGTGTGTGTGTGGGGGGTCTTATGTCATCAAAATCACGTGAGCCCCTTTGTGCACCAGCGTGAGGAAGCAATGCTAATTTCCACCGGTGTAAAACACCTCTGCCGAGCCGCTCTCGTGTTTTGACTCGATTACGGTGCCCTTGAGCTTTCCACTTTTTTTCCCCCTCCCTCGCTCCGTAGGGATTCTCTTCATTGGCGCCTGGCCTCCTCGCCCACCTCCACGGCTCAGCTCCGGCGCAACCGGGAGTCCCGGGTTCCGCCAGTCTCGTCTCTCTGGCGTGGAACATGTTTTGGCGTCATCTCCTTTTCTTCCGTTTGTTTCCGTTTCCTTTCCTTGATTTGACACCGGCCGGGAAAAAAAAAAAAAAAAAAGAAGAAGAAATAAACAGAAACAATTTCGACTCGCTCCGCCGGCAATCTCCACCTTTTGATCGCAGTCTGAGATCGCCGAGTGAAGAGACGGAGGGAAAACAGTCATCACGGCGCTCTGATTTGCGGCTCCAATGTAATACGACTGCGCGGCTGCGACGCCTTTCTAGACGATTCAATTTGGAGATTAGAATTGGAAATAAAGCATTTATCTGCGACGGCGCTGAAGATTAGACAATAGATTTTTGGCGCTGTTGAGCATAAAATGCTAATGCCAAGAGCAGATGGCTGCGTTACCAGAGTTTAGTGCCGCTTTAGGGCCGCACCTCTCTTTTCGTTTTCCATAACAATCAACCGCTAGGCTGATGAAAAATACACTTTTTCCCGTTCTTTTTTACTTAAAATTTGACTTTCTTTGTCTCTCACATTGTACGGAACTCCCGCTCGGCGTGCGCTTTCCTCGAACGATCGGGAAAAGAACGGCACAAACCCATAACCGCAGGAGACATGGGGGAGAAACATGCGACTTCATAACAGTGTGTACCCTACATAGTTTCCACTAGAAGGCAAAAAAGGTCATTTTTATTTGAATAGAGCTCTGTCACAGTTGCAGACTCAAAGGGGCTTTAGAGACCCATATTCAGAGGATCTAATAAGCCACTATGTACCAGGGCAAAGGCGGTATATATATATATATATATATATATATATATATATATATATACAGTTTAAATATCAAGCTATATAGCCAAATTGCAGATATACCCACTTTGCATAGCTGCTTATTGCAAAGGCCCTGTTTGTTTTATTCTTTGTCACATTTGAATGATGGCACAAAATATGCTTCATAATAAAACTGATAAAGCGGTAGCACTGGACTAAGAGAATAATCACATGTTATTGAGAGACTTAGAATTATTAAATCATTGGTTCTGGCGCACATCGACATGGATATTTCTCCGATTATGACCCGTAACGTCACCCGAATGGGTCGGAATGCCATTATTTTTTCATGTTTTGTCCTATCTGTTGAAGACATTGCAGGGTTCGGTAATTTGGTCAAATTTCAGACGTGTTTTCCCATAACGCTAACCTTAGCTCCCCCCACCCATCTCTCCCCATGAACCCTCAAATCTGATCCCGTCTTAATTTGACATCTTTGCCCCATCACGACACACATATCCGTCCACGGCATGTGACGGGCGGGCTGTTTGACGCAAACACGTCGGGAAGGATTAATGACAACAGGAAGAGTGTGCGAAATGAAAATGACACAGTTTTCCGAAATAGCGTGCGGAGGGAGTGTGCAGTGCGTGGAGACGGGGCTGCATGAGAGGGAGCCCAGGGGCCTTGTTCATCAGGACGCGGATAGGAAACGCAGGTTATTTCGGGGGTTTGTTATTAAGAATGCCTGTGGTGGGGGGAGATGCTACTGACTCTGTGTAGATAGTGGCGCTTTGTGCATGCATGTGTGTGTGTGTGCGTGCGTGCGTGCGTGCGTGCGTGCATGTGTGTGTAGTGGGGGGGGTGTCCATAAGTGCAAGTCCCCTTTTATATTGGTGTCGATCCTCGGTGGCAGCGCTGACATCTGTGCACCAGGGCACCAGAGAGTGACAGTTTACCTCTGTGTGTGTGTGTGTGTGTGTATGTGTGTGTGTGTGTGTGTGTGTGTGTGTGTGTGTGTGTGTGTGCGCGCGGTGGGATTGCGCTCGCTCTTGAGGCTCTTGGGGGTCTGCGAGTGTGAAAAGCGACATCTGAATGGAGCCTTGTGCCTGGTGATGAATGGAGCTCCGGATGAGGGTGAAACCCATCAGCTGGCTCACCATGACCAGCCACTTCCTCTGGACCCCCCCCCTCACACACACACACACACACACACACGCACACACACACACACAAACGCACACACACACACACACACACACGCACACATACACACAAACGCACACATACAGACCCTTCACCACCTACCCACCCATCACCCACCATACACTTACGAAGACATGCAACACCCACCTGCTCCCTCCCTGGCACCTGCCAAACGAGCCGGATGGGAGACAAGGGGGAGAGGGTGGGGGGATCGGGAGGGCCAGGGCACAGGTTAAAGGAATGATTTGGATTTTTTTCCTTTAAAGTTGATCCCGGTTTTACACTCACACCTCTGCATTATGCAGGTATGTTTCATTCGTGCAGCAGTGCAGCCTTTCCTCCATACATGACGCGCGGCTCCATGACCTCCATTCCGCCATCAGGAGTTCAGTGCAAGTGATGGGGGACAAATCGGCGATCTGAGTTCAGTGTGCAAAAAACTCACTCCACATTAAAGTGATGCAACAACATCATCGTCTGACTTTGCAAATTCGGGGAGTTATTAAAAAAAAAAATACGTTCTGTTTTATGACTCAGTTCCCTGTTAGCTGATGCTATTTTCATTGCTGTGCCACAGCGCTGTTACCGGTGTTTCGTCCAAATGAGTGACCTGCTGAATTGTGTGGCGCTAATCTTCTGTGTATTTACTACACATCTAAAATATATGTGCGCTCCAAAATGAGAAGATGGTGGCTCACCATGGGGAAATAAATAAATGACTCACTTCAATTTTATTCAAAAGCACATATTTTGTCAGGACGGGTTTCTGCTAAATCTCTACACGCCCGTTGTGCCAATATGAGAGAAATGTCGATAATCCCTCAAAAAGCATTTGTTTTTCTCTATTGATTGTTGCACTCCTCGAAAAGCAGCGTTTTTTTTCTCGAAACTGTTCATATCCAGCGTCACTCAATTTGGCGAGTCCACAAAAGAGATTATAGCGATTAAAAATAAACAATGACATTATAGAGGTGTTTACAGTAGAGGGATTAAGGTGGCTGTGTGTTCTTTTTGCTTCCTTTGAGCCACGAGCGTCAGAGAGTCGTAATGAGTTTGCCACAGGTAGGAAGCGACGCGGAAGGGTGTGTGAGCTCATTCGCCATTGATTTGAGTACCCCGGTACAGTTAGACGGTGTACTGCCAGTGCAAATCCATTCGTTACGGCCCTGGTATGCGGCGCTCTCTTTAAGGCCGCGAGGTTTCCGACAGCAACGCGGTTATTTTATATGTTTTTGCGGTGGTTATAAATAACTGTGATGGATACCCGGTACATATTAGTCACTCTTCCCCTCGGTGAGATCTAAAATTATCATAATCTGCTATTGACATATATTTTTTAAGGGACCCCGGTGAATAGCGAGCGTCGCTTCAAATCCCCTTCCGCAGCCCCTGCAGCCCTCACTGCCAATAATATCGACGTTGCTCTTTGATAACGCACATGCATGTGGTAAGATGCGAGCTAATCTCTGCCTATTTAAGGCGGTAAATATCCAAAAGCAAAAAAAACGGAAATTGCCCTTTGAAAAGGAAACACAGGGTTTAGTCCCCTAGCAACCGAATCATCATGCCAGCCGACGCCAGGGTTAGATTCGCGGCCGGGCTCCGCGGCCGTCGCGCGCACGCCTTTGATTTTGTGTCCCAAGTCAACCGTCCCAATAACAAACCTTTCATTAGGCTTAATTAGAATACACGCCGAGGACAATTTGTGTTGTCGTTCCAATCCGGACGACCCAACCCCCGCTCCCCCAACACCTCCCAACACCCCCACCCCCGCCGCCGCCGCCGGTCTCCGGGGGTCCATTAAAGGGGACCGGGAGAGGATCGCAGCTCTGAGCCTCAGCCTTGATCAATGGCGCTCTGCCCGGCCGGTCGATACAGGAAGAATGAAGGGAGAGAGAGAGAGAGAGAGAGAGAGAGAGAGAGAGAGAGAGAGAGAGAGAGAGAGAGAGAGAGAGAGAGAGAGAGAGGGAGAGATACCGAGTCCAGGGGCTCGCGGACAGATACAAATTACTACCATGATGATGATGGGATGGACGCAGGTACACTACGGCACGGGGGTGTGTGTCGTGTGCGCGTGTCCGTGCGCTTCAAGACGCCAGCGGAGTCTGATTGTAAATCAATCGTTTCAGGTTCTTTGTCCGGCGCGTAACATCGAGTCAGCGGCCGGATTTACTGTGAAGAAAGGAATGTAATGTCATGTAAAATGTAATTCATTGAAAGGAAAAATGTTGCTCAGGCTCCCTGAAAAGAACCTCAAGACAATGGCCGTGACCTACAAATGACAAACATGGCGACGTATTGCAGAATGAGCGTGACCGATGTGAAAATCACACGTGGTGGTTGTTTTAGCGTCCTCCCTCCCTGTTTGCGTCGGATTCCAATGTTTGGGATTCTGCGAAAACACTCGAGCGGAAGCGTCGGATACGAATTTGGTCGGGGAGGACCGCCGTCGTTGACAAACATAGGAGAACGGTGTCCAGGTTGAAAATGGCCGGCATCAACTCGTAGGTAAAGACGCGACTACAATTGTGATCACCACCTCTACGGTCGCAGGGGGCCGAGCGCAATAATCATAGTGATTATTTGTTTAATCTGCCTTCTTTCTCTCTCTTTTCACATACGTATTTATATATATGTATATATATATATATATATATATATATATATATATATATATATATATATATAACCGAATTATTATTACTTTTTTAACCATACCCCTGGTTTATACTCATCCCTCGTGTAGTGCATAGGTAGGTTCCTGACGTTTCTCCAAATTGGACACGTGGCTCCTTCCCGCGGAGGGACGAACAGGAGTTCAATGCAAAGAACGGGGGACAAATGATGTCTTCCTCTTCTTTGCATCTTGCCGTAGGGACAAAATGAAAATTTGTAATCGTCTCCACGACGACATAAAAAAAGAAAACATGGATTTGAGGTCATTCTTATTGTGACGAGGCAGTGATGTGCAAATGACTGATCGTGTGGCCGGTTAATCCGCGTGCATCTTATTTGTTTTTACTGCCAGGCTTATTGGAGTAGTTAAGTCTGAGCGTCTTACTCTGTGAGACTGTGGTAAGCAGGGTGAGGTTGTGTATGTGACATTTCGTTGTCAAATTCTGCGCTTTCTCTCTCTTTGACACGCGCGCACGAACACACACACACACACACACACACGCTGACATTCACACACACAATAGCTTGCAAAAGACAGAGCTTTATCAGATGCATTTAATGTATTATTCAGCTCCGCACATCTAAAGATATCACATAGTTACCGCATAAATATGTAATAATAACCCCGCGGGTAAAAAAAGCCCCCCAAAAAAACGGTTAGAACTCTCTTGTGCTTAAAAATGCTCAGGATAGCCTGAGGAGGCCAGGCACAAAGGGGGAAAATTGGGATGAAAACATCTGTTTCCCGGAGACCTTTATTCTATATTTTATTGCTCCAACCGCTGCACACCCACCACAAGCTAAACCACCGACCGACCGGCCCCTCCAGGGAGAAGCCACGCCAACAAAATGCAATCCCAGAACAGATAGTCATGGGACATGGGTGTTTGTGTGTGTGTGTGTGTGTGTCTGTGTGTGTGTGTGTGTGTGTGTGTGTGTGTGTGTGTGTGTGTGTGTGTGTGTGGGGGGGGGGTTAAGCTGCAATTTCAGACATGGGGATTTTGTGTCAGTCAAACTTGTGTTTGTGTGTGTGTGTGTGTGTGTGTGTGTGTGTGTGTGTGTGTGTGTGTGTGTGTGTGTCCGTGTGTCCGTGTGTCGTGCGGCTGCCGTGTCAGTCATCGTGTGACCGAGGTTTCACGACAGCCATTGTTTCCTCGCCGAATCCACGCTCGACGGACTGTCAAAAGAGACGAAAGAATTACAGATCGCTCTCTCTCTCTCTGGTCTCTGGAGAGAGAGAGAGAGAGAGAGAGAGAGAGAGAGAGAGAGAGAGAGAGAGGCCACATCCAGCCTGGAGACAATTTTAATGTGGACCGCGACATGGTGATTATTGATTGATCTGCCCCCCCCCCCCAAATGCTTAATTTATCCACATAAAACAGAATTAAATAAATCATGAGGGAGCTATTTCCAACCGGACTACAAGGCAATTCACTGGTGTGAGGGAGAAAAAAACCCAAAACAAAACAAAACAAGGAGACAACCTGGCCAGTGGCCCCCGGGTCATTTCAGTTTGAGACCACTGCTCTAAACAGTTAGAGATGTGACAGTTATTTGTCAGGGAAGGATAAAATGCCGAAGAGGGAAAGGGAACGGATTGGAAGAATCAGACTTTTTGTCCTGCTCGTGGGCTGAATAGCATGGCAGGTGTTAGTTTGATGAATGCGGAGGCCGGCGTTCCTCCCGCTCGGGAACACAGGGGATGGTGAAGTGCCCACAGCAATCAATGCAGATCATCTGAAAGCGCTCCCCGAGCAGCGCCATGATAGAGTACCTGGCGGGAAGGGGAATTGGGAACATGTGTGTGCGTGTGCGCGCGTGTGTGCATGTGCGTGTGTGCGTGCGTGCGTGTGTGTGTGTGTGTGTGAGTGTGAGTGTGTGTATACGTGTCTTAAAGTGTCTACATAGACCCTTTGCTATCATGACTCGAACCGCATCAAATCATGTCAAATAACCGCAATTCCAGTGTTTCCATGGTCACCATCGCAGCGGTTTGGTTGTTAGGTTTGTGCTACCTGCTCAGGATGTGCGGTGAGCGGTGCTGTTGGTTTGCTGTCTGGTAAAATGCAACAGAAGCTGCAGAGCGGGCCGCCACTTCTAGCTGGATACAACAGCCAGTGTTTACATTTCCTCCGTGCGTGTGTAATTTGGGCAAACTCTCAGAAATGTAGAAACAATAAAGCACTTTGACTTAAAGTAAAGTTTCCTTTCTGCCTTTAAATTGTAACTTTTGGCAAACCCTCTCTATCACATTTTTAAATCCTCTCCATGTACAGCAGGTTATTTTAAGCAATGCTCTGCAAAATGGTGCATATTCTTCGATATGCAAAATGGTGCATATTCTTCTTTAGAGATTTAAGTGGTGGAATATTTAAGACCTTAGTCAAAATAAAAAAAGATATATCTATATATTCAAAACTGAAGTAACGAATTTGTGCAGCCAAAATGACATTACTTCCTGTAACTCCCATTCATACGGGGCTTTAAGCTCCTTGAACAGGGAAAACGTTGTGTTCTTCCATCATCACTAGCACCGTTTCTTGAAGTTAGTTGGTGTCCAATGAAAAATGGCTGCAAATCTGCAAATCAAGTAGGTACAGCTCGGAGAATGAGAGTCAGAATGCGTACGAGGGGAAGGGGGAAGACAGGAATTTGATCCTTCAGCACATTTGATCTTTCAGCTCCGTGTCATAACCTTTACCAGAAGGTCAGCGTCCCTCAAACAAAACAGTAAAAAACAAAAAAACAGCCCCAGCGAGCCTGATTAAGGTCCGGTCTCGAGGAACCCGTGACCTTGATGTGCCGCCGCTTCTCCGCGTATTACTGTTCACACTTCACACACGCACGCACGCACACACACACACACACACACACACACACACACCCACGCGCACATCTTACAGCTCCGTCCAATGTGCTTCACTTCTTCTCCCTCATTGTCTTTCCAAACCTGTGTACACTTCCTCTCTGCATTCGAACAGGGTAACTATCCAATTATCGAGCAATCTCTGGAAGCAGATCCGCGGCCCCTGGAGGTTACAGCAGCTGGAATATGGACACTCGAGGATGGCGCTCGCGGTTTCTTTTGAGAAAAGCTCCGTGTTTGGAGGGATGAGGACCAGCAGTGGGTGGTTGTGGGTGGGTGGGGTGGGGGTGGGGGCAGGCGTGGGATATGTCAGCTGTCATGTTTTTTTCAACAGAGACAGACACGCAGTCCCTCGCTGTCGTACATCTTGGCAGCTCCTGTGTACTTTAATGAGGAACAAAACACGAAGCGCTTTAAATGCTGCGGCAGAGTGTAATGTCCGCCGCTCCGGCGGCGACGACGCGAGGCGGCTCCTTGTCAACCTAAACAACCACGCAGACGTGTCTCGGCACAAAACAACTCCCATTAAATGACGGCGGCGCTCGCGTGGACTTGAAGCGATAAACAGGAATTAGAGCGCACATAGGGTTTACGTGATACCATAAACCCAACTGCATCGTCTCGGCTTCCTCCGTGACCACTTTTTCCCTGTTGCGGTGGGAAAAACGAAAGCTTGCCGTGCGAAACGCTGTCCCTACCGTGGATTGTAATCCATTTCTGTGGAGATGATTTGAACCCTCACGTTTGCGTTTACGCTCGCTGCCTGAAACGGAGCGAATGAAATCCCGCCCTTGGTCAAAGGAAGGAAGAAAACACGCTCACCTTGCTCAAAGCTGACACTGCCCCCGAAATGTATCCGTCTGTAAGCCTTCGTATTTTCTTTATGCAACAATGACTTTCAAAATCACAACCCGGAGGCCCGTGTGAAGTAAACTCTGGTTTTGATAAAGTCTTTGCATACTTAGCGAGACGTTTCTTCTTTTTCCATTGACTTCCATCGGGTTGGAGGTTTTAGCCACCGTCAGACTGCAGGTCAAAGAATGTCTGTGTTTGGCTTCAGCACCCGACCGTGATTGGTGTGGACGGCGAAGGAGGACTATCACGAGTGTCCATCTAGTTCGGAATGCAGCACGGCTTTCTCAATTTGTGTGTTTCCAATCTCTTGGGCATACAAGCGGGAAGGCCCAGAATCTTTGGCGAAGGTCAGATACAGCCCGTTGTCGAGACGCCGCCGAACCACAGGGTTTGACATCGGACCAGATTTGCAGAGCGTAGTAGCCTTTGACGCCATTTTACACCAAAACACATTAATCAGCTTTCGAGCTTCATTGCTGGCTCGACATCAAGTCTCAAAAATCCGTTTTGTGCCCACTGTGAACAGTTCTGGCGTCCATGTGGAACTCGCTGTTTTTTTTTTTTTTTTTTCGACTCCCCCTTTCTCCAGACCCACTTGTTCTGTCACGGAAATGAAATATGATGCGGGGGGTGGGGGGGATCGTCCCACTGCACCTGTTGGCACCAATGTCCAGATGGAAGGATAATTGCAGCGAGATGATAGCAAGGGGAGAAATTGAAGTCTCCCACCCCCTCCTTTTCACACGTACAACCGATGGGCCAGCTGGTCCGGACCAGGTTCTGACCTGTTGCCCAGGTAAGCGTTTATTCGGCGGGCCGCGGGACTCCGCGACGGACCAGATTGGATTTGCGGAGAGAAGCTGCGAGGAAATGAGACAATATCCCCGAGTGAGAGAGGGCGAGGTGGAGAGACACGGAGGTGGTGAGACGTCGAGAGTGTTCTTAACACTCTCCATTACCCGCTTAATGAGGTGTTGCGGCGTCATTGTTTTATTACTAAGAGGGAAAAACAGAAATCCAGAGTTCGCCGTGTGGCCCCTATGTTTCCCCACCGCTAAGCTGGCATCTGTTCCCTTTGTTCGCAGCGGTTTTCGCCCGCGCACACTCTTTAGGTTAATAAGCCCTTTGTGGCCCTTCTGAGAGCCCTTACCTAAATTCTGACGACGTCTCCCGTCGTCTCTGGTTCAGACCACTGCTGTCCTCGTTTTTGGCTAAAAATAATCTCCACAATATCTCGACGACAAACAGGTCAGCCTGGGTTGGGTCTGGCTATTACAGAGTCTCTGTGGGGCTTTTTTCTGGGTGTCTTCATCCACGGTTTACCTCGGCAACTACTTTGATTCACCCCCCACCCGCTACCCACCCCCTACCCACCCCCTACCCCTTATTCCTCTCTGTTAATCTCCCGTCCTCTCCTCTCGCCATGCACAAAGGGAGCGGCGGTGACATAAACACGCCTTTTATTGCTTCTCCGTAGCCACTAAATCTCCCCTGAGCGTGCAGGAGGTAAAGCTGTTTATGCCGGGGAACAGCGAGCGCACCTCTCTGGAGCACAGCTCTCCGAGGGGCATGTGGGTGTGGAGGGAGAGAGGGAGGGAGGGAGAAGCAAAAGCTCAGCTCAGCTCAGCCCCCACGCTGAGAAGAGGAAGAACATAAAAAATAAAAAGAAACACTCTTCCAAAAAAACCCGCCAGCCCATCTTGAACCTGTAGGAGAGGTTTTGCACGGATGAAACATTGTCTTTGCACGCCGCGTTAATGTCTTGTGACTGTATGCCGTCTCTGCGATGACGCATTTTATGTTTTTCCTCTATCAACTGGACTTGAAATAGCTTTACGCAAACACACACACACACAGACACACACACACACACACACACACACACACACACACTTACGCGCACGTGAACACTCCGACTCAGCCCCGCGTTTGAAGATTCTTAATGCCGATCTACAGCCGTGCTGCATCTTACCCAGTTGTGTGTGTGCAGGAAAAGATTGACTGCAGTGTGTGAGTCATGGCGTCTTGTGAGCTGAGGCCGAGCAGACCACACACACCCACCCACCACCACCTGATGGAGTCTTTACAAAGGCTTGGAAGTGTGTGTGTGTGTGTGTATGCGTGTGTGCGTGTGTGTGTGTCTGTGGCTATCGCGTCGCAATGAGTAAGACCAGCTCCAGAAACAGCCTAACAGTGGCTTTCCATCGAGGAGGCCATGTTGGTTCTGGTGTGCAGATGTCCTCTTCTTGCCTCTCGGTATTGACTTCCCGTTGTCGGGGCCGGCACTTACATAGTGGTTTCGCTATTTACTGGATGGATGTGACCGGAGGGAGCGCAACATGCCCTCTGATTTTATTGCACGCGTCATTTGACAAGTTATTAGCCAAGGGTGGCTGACGAAAGGGGGGTGTGCGTGTGCGGCGTCTTGGGCCTCTGTGCGTGTGCGTCTAAAAATGGGCTCTGTGAGGAGGAAAAGATTCTTTCTTAATGGGCTCCTACGAGCAGATTTAAGGGAACTGTCACGTTCAATAACCTTCTCTGAGGCACAAATTGAATGTGTATGCCTGGTCCAGATCTGAGTCATATACAAGTGAGTTGCCATCCTCCAAAGTAAAAGATAACTTTGTTTCGCACTAATGGATTGCATCTGCTTCATTACTTAGAGGCAATTTGGAGTTTGAATATGTAAATTAAACTTCATTAAGTGAAATTATCCCGTTTGACGGTAGAGGCATTTGACATTTTAGTCTGCTATCTCCACCTTAAACTGCTAAATGTCTAAAATGACGTAGTATTTGCAGGTTTGTTTGTCCGTGTACATAGCATTCTCTTGCTCTGACCGCCTCCATGACCCGAGACATTTCTTCCCCATTTGTTGGCTTCAGCATGTCCCTTAAAAACTTTAACTGTTGACCCTGTTAAAAAAAACGACACGCTTCCCTCTCTGAAAGCAGAACTTTTTGTCTCTGAACTCGTAAAGTGCATGTTTTTCGTTCTCATACGATCACACCCCTCAGAAAAAGTATGAGAAAACAATGATAAGAACAGAACAGATCTCCTTACATGAGGCCCGTTGTCTGGCTTCACAAGTGGCCCTACCCATTACTACTGGTAGATCTATTGACAGTATTTCATTTCTCTAAGTTGTTCCTCCATTGAAAGACAGAAAATAAAGCCAGGATCAAATTACAGTGAATGGCCGTCATGTAAGTGATTAATTGTGAGCCAATCCAAACAGATGCCCCCTGATTTATTTAAAGGATCGACCCTGTACTTAGTGTGTTTAAGGTGAGAATTAATTTGTGGTTTTGACCCTGAATAGACTTTGCCAGCATATCTCTGTATGATAGTAAAAACAAAAGAAAAAAACATGCTGGCCGGGTAGCACGGCGGTAGCCGTTGCCCTTGAGGTATAAAGGTGACATTGGATTTGTAACATAAACCCAGTGGCCTGAATCCTGGGTGTGTGACTCTGGGAACCAATCTGCCGGAGATCTGCTGAGGCTGAAAATATCCAGTTATACGATTTGCTCAATCTCCCATTTCAATAGGTTTTGTTCATCGATGCCCCTCAAAAAAAAAAAAAATCCTTAAAATTTCCTCAGCCTCTCATTCAGTAAGGGAGAGATACATCAGAGCATTGTTTTATGTATTTTATTGTCATGAAATTGAAGTCAATTGAATTTTCCTTAAACTGGAGTTTTAGTCCAATACCATGCTTTGCATTACCATATAGTTCAATTTCAATAACCCCAGGAGGGTAATGGAATCATAAGCAGATATTGTGATCATAAACCAGCCTGCGATAGAATAACTAATGGCAAATTACAGCGATCTTCTTAAAATTAGACTGAAAAATGTCCATCCAAGGCACCCATAAGGAAAACAATGAGGCGTTGATTAGAACACGAACATCAGTACAACTTGACAACTTTAATCAGGGAATAACTGGAAACCGTTGCTTTAACCACAGATTATTTTAATTGTTTCAATACACACTCAAAATTCAATTGATTCAAATTGATTTTTTTGGGGGTTTTTTTGCAAAGCAAAAACGCTATGATTTCACCAGTACATTCCTCAAATATCTTCTCTAAATGACACACTTTGCGGCCACATCCAGAAACAAGCGCTTTCGGCGGAGAGAGAAAAAAAAGGAAACCCATCGTCTGACGGACTGTGACATTATCATCTGTATATCTTTAACCGGGTTCATTTGACACGACATTTTAGAACATATTCCACCCGAGGAAACTAAATGTGCCGTCCCCGTTTCTTTTCGGAATGGTTTGACATGCGAGGGGCTGGGTAACTGAGACCGATTAGAGGGGTCCGCCGTGGATGGCTGAGCGAGAAGCCTCCAATCAGTGTGTCCCCTCCGGCTCCGCGCCGCCTCCCCGCCACTCTGAGAATCCCTCGCTAACGCCAGACCATAACGCTGCAGAGCGGAGTGGAACCGCCGCCGAGTCCCAGGAGTGCGGCGTACCTGTGTGAATGTGTTTTTCTGGGACTTATATGTCGGTTTATTAAGTTATACTGCATAACTATATACATACTGTCTCAGGAGTGTTTGTGGCTGCTCTTGTGAGCAAACGCAGATGTATGTCACTTGTCCAGAGTACTTCTTTGTAATTTGTTTTTAGTGTTAATACATAATGTTAGCTACTGCACAAATCTTCTTCCAACAATCAAGTCAATTAATTTTTTCACGCCTGCTAAGAACTAATGCAGATTTACTAACGCATAAGCATTCAATGAGATTAGCCGGCACACAGGGGTGGACTGGTAATCCGGCGTACCGGCCATTTTCTCAGTGGGCTGACGCACCTTGGGGCCGATATCATTTTTAATAAAAAAAAAACATAAAAACAAAATTTGCCTAACGACCGGCCCGTAAAGCAGAGACAGCGACCCATTGGTTCATTTTCTTTGCTGACGCTGGGCTGGCCCAATCACACCTCTTACTCGGCCCGGCCCCTTCCCCATCTGTCCTCTGTTTCTCCTATCAGAGCTCCAGAGCTCCGCAGCGCCATCGGAGGGATTTTTGAAAACGGACACCTTTTACAACGGCATATTAACACAATGAAACCACGTGTTATCGGCTCTGCACTTTTTTCCCCATCCCTAAAGAAAAGCATCGTAAAAAATAATGTGAAAATTAATAGAAAGTGCTCCCATGCCCCCGGCCCCCCCCCCTCCAGACAGGCCCTCACCAGCAACTCAACACTCAGCCTCCCCATGAGCCCGTCGCACTCACACTCAATCGGGGTGATTATTAACGGGGAGACTTGTGCCAATTTTTTGTCCCAGTCCTGCCTGCGCCATAATATATTAAACCGAGATTGTTGTCTATATATACAGACGTGTACATATAAATATACATACATAGTTCCTTAAGCTTTAACAAATCATTTTTTATGAGTTGGAACTTTCTTAATTCTTTCCTTCCATTCAAACCTCATCACACCGCTCTATGGAATACTCGATTCTGATTGGTCAATGGTGACAATCATTGGACAGCTGACAAACAGACAGCGGTCATCATTCAGAAATGACCGACCGCTGTCGGTTAATAATGACCGTTGTCACGGGCGACCGTTTCTTCCCGCCTGGATTCACGCCGCCTACATGCTGCTGATAACACAAGCTGGTGGTGACGCTATGTGGGAACTACAATGGAAGACTTGAAGAGATTAATGAGGATGTGTCCAGTTTCACATTTCACCAAGAGCAAATAGGTATGACTTGTTGTGAACGAGGCGGATAGGACCCAAACGCAGCACGCACCACGGGGAGAGTATAAAAGGTTCATTCACAAAGGGGGGGGATATAATGATGTGGGAACGGGATAAAGGGCAGGCGGGTCGTTCGGGGATCCGGGCGGACAGGCTGAAAGGCACAGCGCAGACAGACCGGTGCCGGGGCGTAGGCAGACAGACGGGCGTGCAGACACGAGAGAGGTTTTCTGGAGACGAGGGAGAAGAGAGGGTCAGACGAGACAAGGGAGCAACAGCGTCTCGAAAGGCGCAAAGAATACGCTCGGATGGATGAGGAGCCGGGGCTCTTATGGAGGCTGGCGACGAGGATCAAACCCCGGCAACGAGGCGCCACGCCCAAGCTGCACCAACCAGACGTAGCGACACAGACTGGATACAAGAGGGAAACGGAGGAAAGACACGCAAGGAGACCGGGGGACTGGAGGGCGGGGCTGGGGCCGGGACACCACGGCGCAGTGTCACTGTAGCTGCGTGTCGTGGACTATTTCCCCCTCATGCCACCGCTTCTCAAACCTTCAGTCAAACTGGACAGCGCTCATCCACACCAATTCCAACGCAATTTGTCATGGCCTGTTTTGTTTTGGTTAGGGCTAAAGACTGTAGACGGGCGAGGTTCGGGTTGAAATCCGGAGTGATTTCTTTTTTTTGAGTCTTTGGAATCCGAGTGGTCCGATTCAACCGCGTGACTAGTATTTCACGTGGGCGGAAATGACACTGCAAAGTATCATGGATAGTATTAATAACGGGCTAATCTTTGCAGGATCCTCCACTCCAGCCTAAACCCTGTGTGTGTGCAGCCATCAGAGACGTGTCTGTCATCTGATGTCTGGATCACACCAAAGCGCCAAAGCCCGGGAGCAGCTGTAGGCGCTGGGAGGAGCCACGTTCCTGACAGCTCCTCCTGTCGCGCTGCTATCCAGACCTTTCAGGATGTGTCTTTCCTCTCCTTTCCCTTCCGTTTCGTTTTTTTCTCCCTGCGGCCACAGAACCGACAATTTAAGTTAATCGCATGCTTCAAGACGTTATTATTATATTTCAAAAGGTGACTTGATGGCTAATCTTTCCTGCATTTGATGAGAGGCTTTGAACTATTTTCTACTGGCTATTACCTTCAGGAGATCCCACATTACTTCATGTGAGGTCCAACTGCACCAAGGCAGGCATGCCCACGTATTCATAGTACTTGACAAATATTTCTCTTTAGCGAGGGACACCTAACATTCTTCTATGGGTCAAAATAAATTATTTTATTTATTTACAATTTTATTTTATCTGGCATGTTTTTTTAAATATGTGTGGCATGTTCGGTACTGATGTTGGTATTGGATTTTGCTATACTTAGCCGGTGCTTGACCACGCCCCTTGGTCCGCCACAAAGACTTTCCAAGACATTTTAATGGCACAGTTTAAACAAGATGTCGACGATTCCGTCCCGTGTTCCACAATGCAAGATGAAACTGCCGGTTCAAGTTGTACACCGGGGAAAGACGCTCTTTGTGACTCAGTCGCAGAGCCCTGAAGCCCCGGCCCCCGCTGGGGCTTAATATTACATGTGTCGCGTGTCCAAATTGCACCAGGGACACTTATGTGGTTGGATATATTAAGCGCATTTGTGGGAGTGCATCTGTGTGTATGGCACCTCAGTAAATTACATCTAATTTACTGGGGTGAACGGATGAACGGATGAACAACGGTTGAGATAATCAAAGGACATAACATACATACATACATATTCAGATTCCTAGAATTAATAGCTAAATGTATATGTTATATTCCTATTCCTATTCCTACTAAATTTTTCAAAATGGGTTTGGCAGGTTTGAGCTTTCAGCTCAATATACAGTGTATATATATATATATATATATATATATATATATATATATATATATACACAGTTATACTGCCTGTAGAAGTAGATGTAATTTACTGGAGTGCATACACACACATGCACTCCCACGAATAATATATCCAACCACATAAATGTCTCTGCACGGAGTTTCGCAAACAGCCGATGTCGTCTCCCCGTAGAACGAGCTTGAGGTTCTTGTGCCAACTCTCAGCAGGAATCCACGGCCACATGGCTCCAGTCTTTTGTCAGATGGGCGTGGTGGAGCCAATATAAATGTCTCCAAAAGATGAAACATGGTGGTTAGCCATCAAGTCAGGTGATGGGAGACAAAAAAGACAAGTAGAAGGCGCTTGCTCTATTTTATCCAGGAAATAAGCAGGAAATGAAAGGCATCCTTGAAGCCGCTCTTTGGAAATTGTAGGTGGGGAAACGCCACATGCTCATATATCCAGCTCAACTCTCAAAGCAATAGCTTGAAGTACATTTGGAAGCAACAGTTTGTGAATGCCACTGGTTGAGTTAGGAGACAATGCGGGACTGGGACAAAAAATTGGCACTGGGTTGTTTGGCCCAGACGGCCCAGCAGGGGGTGGGGGTGGGGGGGGGGGGGGGGGGGGGGGTCATGGGGTGGTTGGTGGGGGGGGGGGTGTAAGAGAGTGACTGTCAAAGTATCCCCGTTAAAAACACTCAGATCACGCTGCAGAGCTGCGGGGCTCTGAGCCACGGCATCTGACACCAGAAACAGAGGACAGAGGGGGAGGGATGGGGCCTAGTGAGAGATGTGATTGGGCCAGCCCAGTGTCAGTGTAGAAAATGAACTAAATATGATCAAATATACGATCAAACAGAGGGAATTTGATATTAAAGCCTGCCTCTAATATAAGCCCGCTTCCATTAAAGGCCTAGTACCGTCTGCATTTGACATAAATAAAGGCCCCGGTCACTATTTGAGGAAATACGTTAATTGTCATCGGAATATTTAATTGTCTATTTTGTCCATTTTATGCCACTATCGTGGGATGAGCTTATAGTTGTGTAATAACATGCATGCAACCCAACTGATGTGAACAAACATAATTAACATTATGTAACTGCATTTCTAAGCATCGGCTAATAACTCCCTAAGAATTCCCCTGAAATTTAGATATAAAAATACCATGGTACATGGTACATGGTTTTATAAAACTATACCTTAAATAATTGCAATCAGGGGATCATGCAATAATTGTGACAGCTCTCGGCATGGGGTCCAAATGACCTATAAGGGGGAAAAAAAAGCATTCTATCATTCATAGACAATGTCTATAATTTGACTATGTTACAATATTCATTCAACCCACATGTATTTAGCCATGAGTGTTTATTAAATACTACATTACTCTCGGCACTAAAAATGATCTAACACGAACAGATTACACACAAGGGTTCTTTATTTGTTTGCCTACTTCGAGTTTGTACTTAATAGCATTTAAATAGGATTAAAAATTTATTTTGTTTGATGGGTGTGGGCAAATATAATAAAATAAAATATAATATAATATAATATAATATGATAATAGCAGAAGCAGCATCAGAAGGAATCTGATATGAACACAGTGAGACTTTAGAGTTTTGAATTCATGGCCATTCCTTCATTCCCTTCTATCCGAGTACTTACACTGCCCTTCCTCCCCCAAGGAGTACAGCTTTCTTACGCCTAAAATAATTAAATGTTATTTTTTTCTTGTTCTACAGAACAACGTGAAACGTAAATGGATGTGTGAGAATACTACAGTGGTTTGCAGAAAAAAAATCAATGTTGCATTGCTCTCACGTTGCTTCGTCTCTGTAGCAAATAGAAAAAATAAAAAACAATGATTGGGGATTTGCCTTTAAAAACAGGAAATGCTGAATTGGTGTCATGGTTTTGTGTGGAAACCACCTTGAAATGGTATCCCACTCAGCTGCAATGCATTCCGAAACGAAATGCGAAAGACCAATCAGAACAATGTAGTAGTCGTCGTGCCAAAATAAAACACAATCGCTGTCCAGTCACGGTCCAGGGCCCGAGCAGACCGTGCACGTCTGTTTCTGAGTCAGTGTGGCGAGGTGCAAAATGTGTATTTCAGGGCTCGCTTTAAGTAGCGTGAGTCACATTTTGAGCACTGGAGGCTGCATATGCCTACGTGTGTGTCCGTGTCTGCCCATGTCTACGAGCGTGTACAGTAAGCGTGTGTGTGCATGGTCGTTCTATGTTATTCTCTGTAATTTGGCCTGCTCACACAAACACAGACGCACTAACACACACAGACACACACACACACACACACACACACACACACACACACACACACACACACACACACACTCTCCTACACGTGCCGGACTGGAGACTGCAGGGCTGTGACAGGTTAGGCTATTTGGGTTTGGGCCATCCCCGGCGTCCTGCTCCCTTACTCCTTACGGTGATCTGGCCCGGGGACGGGGACAGGCAGCAACTTCAATCTGTTTGGTAAACACTGTGAAACGTAAGGACCACCCACAGCCGCTGCAGAAAATAGCCCAGGACAGACTATTTTAAAGGAGGGTGGCTGAAATGACGCCAAAACGGTTCATTAGACGCAATTGAAGCATACATCCAAAAACGGTGCATCTCAGTCGTGGTCAGCGATATGAAGTGGGTTATTGAATAGAGGATGCACATTATGAAAGGACTTGAAATATATAGCGATGAAAGAGTGGAAAAGGAGAAAAGAAAAGAGACGAAGGCAAAAACAAATTAGAGATGTAACCGGCTGCCTCCTGCCTGTGAAATGTCAGTGGAACCCTAGGGATCCATTGATTAACCTCCAGTCCTCTGCTGCCTCCGCCCCCACCTTTCAATAAAGGCCAGTGGATACAAAAACCTGGGAGATGGACAGGTCCAGCGCAAACACGCCAGAGCTCCACAGCCAAGGCACCAGGGCCGAAAGCTTTCTGGGCGCATTTTTAATACAGAAAAAGTGGTTAGTTCTCCTAACATTTCATATGTGCATATGAAATGTCTGCAACGACAAAAGTTTATTTTCTGCACTGTTAACTTAAAACAGCGTCCTTTATAGTGTAAAAATATGCTAAACACACTCCTGGTCATGCCGATGTGTGTCAAGAAGGAAGGTGCTCAGATACAAAACGCTGTCAAACGTTACCTCTTCCTCTTACAGTTGTACCCACTCTGAATAATGCAGGTATTCTCAGAATTGTGAATGACGAAACTCAAAGCCTAACATTGTGTCCCCCGTCTCTCTCTCTCTCTACCCCCGTCTCCCCCCTTCCTCTCCTGCAGTCTGCTCCCAGTTCTCCAAAGGTGTGTACGCCATCATCGGCCTGTATGACCGGAAGACGGTCAACATGCTCATGTCCTTCTGCGGGGCGCTGCACGTGTGCTTCGTCACGCCGTCCTTCCCCATCGAGACGGCCAACCAGTTTGTCATCCAGCTGAGGCCTGAGCTGCAGGACGCTCTGGTGGGGGTGATCGACCACTACAGCTGGACCAAGTTCGTCTACATGTACAGCTCAGACTCAGGTAGGGCTGTACATCACATTTCAATGCTTGTGTGGAACCCACCAAAGTGACACCATTAACACCATAAGGTATTTGGCGTTGAAGGCCACGAGTGTCTCTTTGGCACAGCCCGGTCTCACGCTTTCACGCTCATAGTCTATCGAATGCGGTGTACGGTTGTACACATGGCACTCATGGTACACATAACAAAATTTAAACCAATTATTTTCTATGGGGATATTTTGTTCGACTTTAGAAGCGGTGGGGGGGCATGTGGAAGGAGGGGGGCGCATATATGTACACTAAAATCAAAACGTACTTGTTGAAAGTACGCCACCGTGGGGAAGCGGGCGGGCGTGGATGTATTACAGTTGAAAATGCACGGATTTCAATTTCATTCTGGCAACCACAAAATAAAAGCGGGATACTGGTTTTACATTTTCTCTGAATGGTCGATTAAATTCAAGGTTGGGCGAGAACAGGGATAAATATCAGCGTTTGCATACCTGTGTACCCATCAGCCAGTGCGGTAAACATTTCCGTGGTAACAGTGAAAACAAAGTTGCTATCATACGGACTTGTGGCTTCAAAAACATATTATTATATACATTGCATAATATTTACGCATTTAATTATAAACATTTCAAACCCCAATGAAAATCCTAATCCTAGAAACTACAAAAGCTACAAGTATGCAGCATTTTGTAGTGCATCTTGATGCAATTGCCTCAAGGGTAAAGTAGTTATATAATTATAAACCTGCAAATGAAACAGATTTATGGGTGAAAAACAACATGCATGTGTTACGAGGGGTTCATTTGGTCAGGGAATATACCTGCATTACATATCTATTTTGCAAAGCCCTGAATTATATGTACAGTAAGGCCATTTTACGTGGTGCCCCCAATTGACACTACCACCCCTCTAAAAGTACATGTCCACAGCTGTCCAAAACAGTTGACCTTATTTTGGTAGCTCTTTTAATGACTAGGGGATAGTGCCTCAAAGGTGACCTCTGCTCAGGCTTCAAAGGTCAAGGGTTTAGGGTCCACTGACATGTCTGAAAATTACATATGTTAACCTACAAGACGAGACCTTTCCAAAATGTAAAAAAAATATATATATATTTAAAAAATAAAAAGATTTAATTCCATTTAGATTGTGAATGGTCTAGGAATCCACACTTGGCAGCCCACTACGGTGGCAGGGTTGGATTTTCTTTACTTTGTCAAAGAACAAGAGGGCGACAGGGGGTGCAAACTGCACCCGGATCGCACAGAGGAGAACATACATGCGTTGTTGACCAACGAAATTATATTATTTTCGAGGGCTTTAGTGCTTGATCGGAATGACTGAATGAATTAATAACAAACATGTTTTGATTCAGAGCGTGCACGGAGATGAGACGCTAATTACAGATGGGTCCATTGTGTTTGTGTGAGTGTTTGAGTGTGTGAGTGAGTGAGTGAGTGAGTGACTGAGAGAGGGAGTGAGAGAGAGAGAGAGAGAGAGGGGGGCAATCAACAATTTTATCCGTTTTAAATTGTAAAAGGAAATAGAAAATGTATATGTGTCCGTCCTTGTTGGTATTTTGATAGTTTACAAAATAACCAAAAAAATACATAAAAAAAAACAACAACAAAAAACGCTTAGGCCCAGCAGGGGGTCAATTTAAGCCCGGCGGGTCGCCAGACTTGCAATACACTGGAGAAAACCCTGTGGTATGACCCTACATCTCTATTCTTGCCCAACCTTGAATTTAATGGACCATCGAGAGAAAAAGCAGAACCAGTATCCCACCTTTATGTCGTGCTTGTCAGAACAAAATTTAAATCCATGCATTTAAAATGTTAATACATCCATGCCCCCGGCCCCATCTCCCTGCGGTGCTGTACTTTTACTCAAATCCCCCCATTCAAATTAATTGGTTCAACTTTCGTTACGTGTAGCACCGGGGAAAAAGTTGGACAATCGTGCTCTGGGGCACGATTAATTTTCGTGACCATGAGCACGAAGAAGCGTGAGACCGGGTTGAATTTCAGACTGCTGATTGGCATAGGACGCACATGCTGCAAGCGTGCAGGTCTGCTACGCCGTGCGTGGACCCGTGCACAGGCTCCGTCTGACTGGATCACGTAGATCACACAGCGACAGATGGATGGCTGTAACGTGGCACCTTATTAGTCTGTTAACATTTCGACATACTAGGGCAAAGGTGTGGTCAGAGTGGCAATTCATTCGAATAAATACAACTTAAAAGGGCAAAGGTTGTGACCACTTTTAAACCACGATTGCTATGGGATACCCTGTTCAAAGTATGCAAATGTAATTTTAGAGCTATAAACTACCGTAGTTGCAAGTGAAAATTACATAATGTGTCAGTTATTTTTCCCCCGTGTCATTTGCGAGATTAATAGAACTGCAGCAGCTGTAGTGCAGCTTCCTACCTTGACTGGCACAACTACCCTAAATCATGAGCAGCTTGTAGCTTGGTAAGATGCTATTAAGACACATGCCACACATTGTATAAAACTCAAACATTGTCATAGTTACCAGACCTGTAGACTTAGAGTTAGGACAGACCTGAGTCCAATGGCTGTCGGCTTTGTATGTTGTTGCTCACTTATGTTACGTGTTCCGCTCCTCTCCTTCATTTAAATGTAGAACCAATAACAAGCTGCTTATTAACCCGCACACAAGCAGAGGAGCCGAAGTTGCCACTGAGTAGGAAATTTTAGGCCAATCACTGGCAATGATGATTGCGACAATTACACTGATTGTTTTGGCATTTTTATCGGTTTGCAAGGGTCCAAAAATATACAACTTGCCACAAATAATTTGTTTTCATTTTTGTCTTGTTGCTTTGACAATGGCAGCAGTGCTATTTGCAAGAAAGCACCAAAGCACCACCATCAAATGCCATAGAGTGAAGTCATTAATTTAATTAATTTTCATGGAAATATTTTTCTCTCCAGTAATTTTTTACACCAGAAATATATTCTATAAAGATATCAATTCTTCTTTATTTAGTTTATTTTATTTGAGCTCTTGTGGCAAAAAAAAAAAAAAAAGGGTTTGTCTGAGTCCAAGTTGCTCAGTGCTTCAAACATTGTGTGTATGAGGAATTGTACTAAAAATCAGCAGTTTTCAGCTCTATAAGCAGATTACAAAATACCTGGGTGCTCCATTCAATACAGTCAGAGGCAGCACTGGTGATACCAACAACCACCAATGAGTCATCTTCTTATTGCCATAGCAACAGCAATGGGGTCAAATGTGGCTATTGTGTAGAAATGAGCAGCCTTGCTGTCGTCACATCGATTTGAACTAAGCGGCAGTGATTACAACCGACTGTTGAATCCGATGCGGAAGATGGCGTTGGTGTCGGAAAAAAAAAAAAGGCATCTCTCTGTAGAAAGTCAATGCATTTGTTCCTTACAGACTTTCGGGTCTCAACATCAATATCTATCTTTTCCGCTTCCGATGGCCGTCTTGGTTGTGATTCCGAAAAATATTCCGCCGTCAAAAGGACGTTCAGAGTGTGAAATATAGGGGTGTCGCCGCCTTGAGGCTCCGGCTCCGGATTCTGCCGAGATGGCCAAGCGAGCGTAAAGCCAAACTCCAGATTCGGAAGCGTCTCCTCAGAAACCAGCGGGCGACGTCAAAGACGATAAGTTCACTGTTTTTCCTCCAGCCTGTGATTTGAAGAGACAGACAGAGGAGGATAAAGCTGCTTAGCTTTCTGCGCAACCCGCATCGGGCAAAACACTTCCATGAATGATATTCTTTTTGGTTTGTGCTGGCATGTGGTTCCCCGCACGTCCGTGTGGAGATTAGAAAAATCGGAGAATAAACGGAGTAGAATGACTTCACTTTCCCAAAGGACGCTTCGAGTGTAGTAGCCGGCTTGTGGTTGTAGTCGTTTTTTTTTTTTTTCTCATTTGGCACCGTCACATGATGTTAAGGGACCTCTTGGTTTAAAAGACGTCGACCTTTGCCCTGATGGAGTGTGTGTGTGTATGTGTGTGTGTGTGTGTGTGTGTGTGTGTGTGTCGGTTCGCTGCCTCTGACTTGGAAAGGTATACAATTCAGCTGGTTTCCAGTTAGGGATGCAAATGTAAAGGAATTTCCTTAACCTTGACTAAACCTTCAGAAACAAACGATTGAGTTACTACTGCTTCCTGGCTGGGTTCTTTTTTTTTCTGGAAACGCCCTGCGCCCCCCGAACACTAACAGTGATACGATGAGAACAAGACCGCAGATTGTTCAAGTTCTTATCGAAAAGACAACATCTGAAATCCATAAAATTCTAATTAGCAATTAATGAATAGTCAATTAATTGTTAACATCCCTATTGCAGGAATTGCGAGCCGACTATGTTCAGGAATCTTTGTGGTTTTCCTGTGTTTTTTTCCGTTCCTTTTAGGGACACATGTTAAGCAAGTGCATCTCCTGTACTTTGCATCGGACAGTATTTTGGACAATATTTTGTCCGGTCATAGTCTTGTTTTTTCCCAAGTACCATTTAAACAAACTTTTGGATTGAATGTGCCGGCATGCAGTGTATTACATATAGAGATATTTAAATTTTCCACCGCGTCGTTTTATTTCAATGCGTTCCTGGTTCGGGCCGGAGAAAGCAGCGGGCTTAAATCAGCTTTAAATGACAAATCCTGCACCCTGTTCCCTGTCAGCCTGCCCAAAACACACAGAACCAAGAGCTGACAGTGGAGGCTTCAGTGTGGGATCTGGCCCCAGTGATGTATGATCGCTGTCACGCCGCATATCAATGTTTTTTATCCACTACAATCCCTCCAATCAGCTGGCTGGAAAGTGCACGGCCCTGCATGTCTGTGTCTGTGTGTGTGTGTGTGTGTGTGTGTGTGTGTGTGTGTGTGCGCGTGTGTGTGTGCATGTGTGCCTGTGGGAGAGTGTGTGTTTGCGCGTCAATTAGCCACATGTGATGTGAGATCCAGCCTATTGGGATATATCAGCCGTCTTCCGTTGCCTGGATACTACTTTACAGTCACCCTTGCTCCTGGTGTGTGTGTGTGCGTGTGTGTGTGTGTGACTAAATCTGTTATTATTCCACCCAACACCACGTTTCTTATTCTTTTTGGACATATACAATTTTGGGGCACAATACCTGCGGTTTGAATCAAGATAGAGAAGTCCATTGGCGAAAGCTAAAGCAATCACCCTTTTCCAATCTCAAGAACTCTAATATTGCATTTTTGGGACACCATCCATCCGTCCGCAGGTGCACAGGAGCTGTTGATATGAAGTTCTCCTTATTTCATATTCAGCGTGGAAAAGCAGCACAAACCAAATGTGCCCATTAAATATATCGTAAACAATATTCGCGGAGCAATTTCTGTACGGCATCGTATTTTCCGCCCTCAATAACCTGGCGCCAGGCTCTCCGTTGGTCAGAAGGATGCTTGTGACAGTCAGATTCCATTATGATATTATTCACTTCTGGGGTACCTTGGGAGGAATGTCTCTTTACCTCGCCAAGGTCTACTTTCCTCCCTGGCCGGGCTGGAGATTTATTGGGATGCATCAGCACGCCACCCACATTTAAAGTATTTGTTTTTACGATAACCGCTGTGAGGGGAAAATGTTGGAAAGTACGAGGGATGAAAGAGTCGGTCGAGGAAGGGAAGAAGATGAGAGAAAAGGAGGTAATCAAGGAGTGCGATGGTTGAATGAGCTGTCGGAGCTGCGTCCCCTCGCCGGTCCGTACAATCTAAAACCAGTTCTTCGGTTACGCCAGGACACGCCGGCCTTACGTGCGGCCATGATTGACTACCGGCTCTGTTCCCGTACCAATCATCAATTTCACAGCTCAGATTCATTCTGTCGGCACCAAGGACTACTATTATTCACACATGAGCAATAGTGAATGCATATAGGCCTCTTAGAGGATATTAGATGATATAAGTAATCTTTCAATAGTGTGTTTTATTAATTATTTTACCTGCTAAGTATCCAAAATTTCGAAAGATCACGTGTTCAGCGGATCTCGAATACATGTACAGTACATCCACTTTGGCTGTACATTATGGTCCGCTGACCCCCTTCTGGAGGACCTGCATGGTATTAGAATGCACTTGCGTATAATCAAAATCCTAGGGGGTCGGAGCCACACTGCCAAAGAGCTCATTATGCCTCGCCGTTCTGGGAGATGGTATCTGTCCATTAAGACTCACGCTGTTCGCAGCTCTAATGCCTTGATGTGCACTTATATAATATAAAAACCTACTCTACTGCTACGCCAAATATGCTTCTTGCACATGGTTTGATTTTTGTAAGGTAATGATTACTTTCTCTATGCTTTTCTTTCCATACCTGCATTGGCACTAAATAGCCATAAAACACTTTAATTGACAGGTCTCGATAAAGACCCGATACAGAGTTAAATGTATGACTATCAGTACGAAAAGCCATATGAAACGAGTGTGCCTCCTTTTTGTTTAGTTGCATCTGATTGTGGAAAACAAGTGTTAATGTTGATGACACTTTATACATACTTGACCCCATTAACGCTCCATAACATCTCGCAACCGCTTCAGCCAAGCCTCCATGTAGCCACTCCTTTCAAGCTATCAGGGGAATGTCAAATAGAATAAATACTGCTATGCAATGGATTTTTTTATAGTGGTAATGAAATTGCTGCAATTGGGTTCGGTAATGGCTGCCAATCTGCTGCAGGTGTTTTATCCCGAAATCTGATTGGTCCACTGCTGCCATCTTGGGAGAACAGCAAGTTAGATCTGGTGCCAGCATGTGGTCCCTAATCGGCTTTATGTCCTGTCTTCCATTGGTTGCGCTGGGAGGAGAGTAGCCTGGTAGCCGCTCTTATGGCCATTTTCCAGCAAATGCAGGTTGATTGGTTTTTTTTTTGTGTGTGTGAAAGTGGTGATTTTTCAGGCCACTCAATGTTAGAGCATGTATGGGGCACATCTGTATGTGGCAGTGGGGTTAATGGACTGGCCCACTTTTTAGACTTTGTTTATTTCTCAGGCTCCAGGGGACATTCTAAAAGATTTGCTTATCAAAAGAAATAGTCTCTGTGAGGTGTTCTGGTTGTTTTATTCTCTTGACACATAATATTACTACTGTAACGTTACCCATGACTGTTTTTATACAGTACTGTATATATCTCCCTTGAAAAAGAGATTCTGGATCTCAATAGGACCACAACCTAGTTAAATAATATTAAAAAAAAAGATATATAGTGTGTGCAGGTCTAAAAATATAGATGCACACGCATCTTTTCCAGTCAATGAAAACCATTCAACTTGTCAATTCCACCATGGTTTATCTGAACCCCCAACGGAGCTTCTGAGAGTTTCTCCTCACCATTCCCGTGTCTCTTTCTTCCAGGACTATCGGTGCTGCAGAAGGTTCTCGATACGGCGGCAGAGAGGAACTGGCTGGTGACCTCAGTGAACGTGGAGACCATGACGGAGGCCTCCTTCCTGAAGGTCTTCCAGGACTTGGACAAGAGAAAGGAGGGCCAAATTATTATCGACTGTGAGACTGAGAGGCTCACCGGCATTCTCAAAAAGGTATAAAGCTTTCCTTATTTTGTCACACACTCCGTCTACCCACTCTACTTAGTGGCATCCTTTCCAGTGGTTACCCTTGATCCCTTATTACCACCCCCCATTCAGTATGGACCTGCCCAGTGTTTCTTTCCCGTTGGCAGCGGTAAAGCATGTTCAGTGGCAACGGTTCCATTCAGGCGTCCTCAGTGGCTACGGTACAACCCCGAGTACCACCCTCAGGACGTACGGGCCTGCCCAGTGGCTAATTACACTGGCTCCTTTAATGCATGCTCAGTGCCACCAATTCCGTATGGGTCTTCTCAGCGGCTAACATCCAACCCCTTACTATCATCATGGCACCGTGGAGCGACCTCCCAAACTCATCTGTCTTAGGTCTCAAGGCAGCGGACACAATTATCTGTGGAACTTGCAGTTGCGCGCCAACGTCCGCCAACGGGTTCCAGTCCCTCGCATTAGCCAGTTTTCCAAAGTTACAATTATGGCCCTGCGCTGTGAGATTCTGTCCCTCCCGTACAACGCAAGTTGTTGTATTTTCCTTGGTAACGGGTCCCAAATGAACCTCTACTATTATGCATTGCGCTCAACAGCACCCGATACTTAAGAACTCGGTTATGATGCCAAGTGCGGACTCCTACCCTACAACTAGCCTGAAAGTGCCTCAGTGCAGCTGGGCCTGCACATGACTGACCATTTGGACAAATGAATGAAGCAACTTAAAGCAACCTACAATGCGCTTCCAAATCTCAAAAAAAAAAACAAAAAAACTGAGGATTTGTAGATTTGGAAGTGCATCGTAGGCTGCTTTAAGGAGGGCAAATATATACCATTAAATTAAATATGCTCATTAAATCAAGGCTATTAGCATCTGGGCCCCTAACTTCTGCTAGACTGTGTTTCACATCAGATGACTAGGGGCCAATTTTCTCTTCATTTGTTATAGGTATGTAATTATCAGCTCAAAATAAGTGATATCAGACCATATCATGTTGTGGTTGTGTCAAATTGTAGTTGGTATAATAGTGAGTTGAGCGTGGTGTGGCACCTCTTATATATACTAAAGATATACAATAGATGGATATAGAGTAGATGGATATACCAAGCGATTTGGCGGTCCTTTGGAGCTTTTTGTCTCCTAGTCCATCACAGAAAAAAGGGGATAAATAAGTTGGCACAGGCTTATTTTTGACAGGCAGATGCTGCTGGCAGGATCAGTCCTCAATCCACTGCAGCTTGAGAAGGAAACAGGAATGTTGGCATCCCAATGAACACCATCCCCCCACCCCCCCCCCCCCCCCACACACACACACACACACACACACACACACACACAGACTTTAACACAAATGAGACTTGCTTATGGACCCACAAAAAAACAGCAGCATTTGTGTGCACACATAAGAAAATCGACACACCTCTTTACTTTCTTCTATTTGCTTGTCGGTGTCACATACATCGGTGAGTTTTATTTATTCACTGTCTTGCTTTTCAATTCTTTGTCCTAGTTAATAGGCAAATTACTTTTTACAGCGAACAGGAGGAAATTAACAAGTGCATGCAGATGCCCACTGGCAAATTAATATGGAGACAAACCCATTTGAATGGATGCCTATGTGCACACAGGCACACACACACACACACACACACACACACACACACACATGCACACTGTTTCCGCTGTGTGTGAGGGTTATTGATCGTCCTGTGGCCACAAGTTAAGGTTATTGCTTCAGTCCTCACCAGTTTACAGCAGCCAAGCTTGAAAAGTTCTCCAGTCGGACAGCCACCATCCATCACCGGCACCGGCTTCACACACACGAACACACACACACACACACACACACACACACACACACACACACACACACACACACACACACACACACACACACACACACACACACACACACACAGACACTCACACTAGTGTACAAACCATGATGCAAGAAATACACACAGAAACAGCCAAGAAAAGAGACCCAGACCCACATACATACACACATATCGACACACACACACACACACACACACACACACACACACATAAAACCACACATTGGCCATATATTAGCGGACATATAAAGGCTTTTAAACACTCCAAACTCACACATATCACACAGATACACAGATGTTCCAGAGATAATGTCGCCGGCAGTGACCGAAGGTCAGGGGTCCACCCCGCATTGTTATGGTTTGGGATTTTATTACTTTCCTCTGAATTTCTCGGGCTGTGTCCGGAACAGACGGCTGAGGTGTTGCTTGAACCTGGATGCCGCAGACAGCTTGTGTGTCCAAGTTTCATCCAAATCGATCCACATACGGAGCAGAAAAAAGTGACGGACGGATTCAATTTGAATGAAAGTAGCCAAACCATCGCTCTCAAGGGGTCAAAGGTTTCACACTAGACGTGTATGTTATGTACCTTCTTACCCGGGGGATGTCTGCAGGGCTGTTCGATTATATATTTTATCTCTTCTATACGAATTGGAATAATTGCATCCCGAAGATTGCATGTAGTCGCGACGAAACGTCGACCGTTTTCCAGTTTCGTGGAAACGCGACCCATCGAAAAAGACGCGAAACATAACATGAATCCACAGAAACTCGTCACTCGTCATCCAGTCGAATCCACCCCGACTGCGGGAATGAATGATGCGTTGATGTACTAGGAACGTGTCGCAAAAAACTAGAACCCGTGAAATTGTAATTGGTCATAGGTGAGGAGCAAATGGTGGGGGCTCGTCGCCCAATGTTCCAGATGGAACAGCAGGAACTAACTAACTAACTAACATAGGAAGACCCCAACGCTTTTTTTCGGATTTCCTGGAACAGTAACCCATCAGAATTGGAATCCACAGAAAGGCGCGACCACTAAAAAACAACATACACATGCAGCTTCCTACAGCTAAACGTTGCGGGCGAAAATTAAAATGGATGCATTAAATAGTGACGAGTCCTAAGTAATGTATTGAACTGAATTTTTTCGATTGTAGATTGTTATTGTAGTATTCATTGAAACTAACATTTATTCATTATGTTTGTGAAATCATGTGTATTTATTATGATTGTTAGATAAAAATAATGTTTGACTCAAATATGTTCACCTGGTCCAGCATTTCCAAATGAAGAACTGGAAATGTTGTAATTAATGGCAACATAAGAAGATGCGTCTTACAGAACCTTGATAACTAACTAATAGCTATAATCCACAAATAATTCACCTTTTGTCGCAGAAATCACCGATTATTTCACACTACACAGGAAGAAGGCGACTATTATGTCCGGGCAATTACAATATTGTCCGAGTCGACACATCCGGGTGAGAATCAGGCTGAATCGGTTTGGTTTGATGCCTCATTACGGAAAACCTTCAAAATGTAGTGCGTAACAGGACTAAAACGGACATCGCTGCCTGCAGCTTTATTTTTAGTTATTATTCTAAAGGAGCGAATGCTGACGCCGTTCCTTTTAGGTCCAAAATACCCATTGTACCAAAAAAAAAAAAAGGCTTCCTGCTATTAAATACAGTGTTGTCTCTTGTAGAGATGGAGATGTCATCTCGGGGCAGACTCCAAATTGACTCTTCAAACTCGGAACGAGTAATTAAAATTCTACTCCAAAACGCGGAGCCCTTCTTAGGGCAGCAGCTTTTCTCATGGCAGTCTCATGTGTGTGTGTGTGTGTGTGTGTGTGTGTGTGTGTGTGTGTGTGTGTGTGTGTGTGTGTGTGTGTGTGTCAGCCGCCTCCCCTCCAGTTTTTTTTTCCTCACCCGCAGCCGGGCCGCAGGGGCAGCATCGCACGGAGGTCACCATTAATAACAAATGCCACCGTCTGCCATCCCCTACAGCATCATTAAGCAAACACTACGCCCAGATACTGACACACGCACCCACACACACACACACACACACACACACACACGGTTTTTCATTTTTTCTTCCTCACACTACTCACAAGGGGAAGCGAGTGACAATGCTCATTCCCTCAGACGCGGCGAAGGAAAATGTGTGAGTTCGCGCACAGTTATCCTCCTCACTTGAACTGTGATTCAGCTGGAAATTACAATTTTCTCGAAAATTAGCAACAAGACCCAGAGTTCGACCGATATTAATGCGATAATGACAGGTTGACACGTGCACGCACCGACGGCCGGGCGGCGCACTTAAACGCGGCGGCGCGGTGAGAGGGTGTTTTCTCGCGATTCGCTCTGGAGGAAAAAGAGTCGTTTTTTTTCTGTTTTTCACAAGCAGCTCTTTTTTACCAAAGCGACGCCAGACTCCCGACCCATCCAAGTGATGTGTTCGCCGGGACCGAATCGCTGGCGGTCTTGCGTCACCAAAGACCGGCCGCGCGCCCGACGCGCGCGCGCCGCATGTTGACAGGTCCTTTTGTTCTGGCGATGGTGCCGGCAGTAGTAATTAGTGGTGCGTGTTGTTTGTGAGGACTAGATGTGTTTTCCGACCCCGGTGACAGCCCCGCCATTTATCAAGCGAGACAAAAGGCGGCGGAGAGAACGTCTTCATTTTTCTTGATGCGGCGCTCGGAGATTATTATTAGAGTTTTGAATCTGTTGATATGATCGTTCTGTATATTCAACATCAAAGCTGTTGTTTGTTAAGCTGTGAAGTCACTGCAAACTTTTGCATTTAACTGTTGCGTCTACTTGTGACAATGCGACGCCGGCGGCTGACGATTTGATTATTTGCTCTTTTTCGAACAAAAATACAGTATACAGTATGACAGGGCTGAACGATTTGGGAAAATAATCGATTTCCGATTTTTTTTAGACCAATATTGCGATTGAGTATGCAATTTATTTATGATTTCCTTATCTTCTGTATTATTCACACAACACAAGAAATATATCATTCTATAGTATGACCAACACAACATTGGATACAGTCAACTTATAAAGTGCTCTTTCCTGTCGGCCAGGCCTACGTGACGAAATGAGATGAATTGATGTGAATAACATATTTTTATTTAACTACTGAATTGTAAAAAGAACAATCACTGTAGAAGATGTAGAATTCAAGCTTCAAGAGATTATTTGTCACATACATATACATACGGTCAAACATATATGCAGTGAAATGACACCCGGTGATTACGCACAATAAGCTGTATAAGCTCTGAAAATACTTACTATTGACTCATTGATTCAACTTCAAGCCTTGTAATTTTTCTCCTCTGAAAAATTTACATTTGAAAAATTCGCAGCGTTTCAGCAGAAACGGGGGGTGGGGGGGGCAGTGGCTCAGGAGGTAGAGTGGGTCTAGTGTCTAGTCTAGCGTCTAGTAATCGGAAGATTGCCCGTTCGATGCTGATGTGTCCTTGAGCAAGACGCTTAACCCCCTCACTGCTCCCCGAGCGCCGCTTCACGACAGGCCACTGCTCCACGATACATCGGTACTAGGATGGAGAAATGCATTTCGTTGCCTCAGTACTCACCACTTGTCACGGTACTTTTTTCTTTTTCTTTTTCTTTTATTTATTTTTTTGCTCGCAGGCCTTGCGATTTGAATATTGCGCTCCGTTAAATTTCGATGTCCGTTTGAATTTGATTCATTGTTCGGCCCAGTGTATGACCATTCACGAGAACTCCAGCTTTCCCTGCTGTCGCCGCTTTGCCAGTCGCGGTTTCGGGATGGTAAACTTGGTGCCCTGAAAGCCGATTGAGAATAAAACTTTCAATAAATGTTGGTCTCTCATCCATCACACGCTGACGTACTCTCCGGTACGAAGGCGCCGCGCCGCCGCTCTGTCCTGTTCCGCAGCTAATCTCCCAAACTCTTCTCTCTGTGCTTGCGTTTCAGATCGTCGAGCAAGGCAAAAATGCGAAGAGCTACCACTACATCCTGGCCAACCTGGTAAGGAAACGGTTCCACGGACCGTCTGTTGATCGCCGCGTCACCCTGGCGATTTGTTTGTGCGTATACCTGCAATGCTCTCACAGCGCCATGCCGGGAACCAGCTCCCGGAGCCACCGCGCCCCGCGATCAATTCCACCTCGTGATCTTTCTGCGCTCCATCTCTCTGTTGAGTTAAGTTGTTTTTCATTCCATGCCAGCCGGTGGAGAAAAATAAAGATGAAAAAATAACAGAACACAAACCGGACGGATCTGAGCAAAACGGAACAAAACAGTAAATAAAATAGTCCGTGGTGGAAGAAGTACTCAGACCTTTGACTTGAGTAAAAGTATAAATCACGTGTTGACATTTCTACTTAAAGGTGCAGTGCTTAGAATTTACGGTACGGACTTGGCAGAAATGGGATGTAATATTCATGAATATTTTTTAATGACAAGTATTACAGGTAAAAGTACTTGTCATATCAAGTGCCCTGATATAACAGATTCTATAATACGGCATAAAGTGCTGCTGTAGATTTATTCTGCAGTTTTTTTACGTTTTACATAAAAAACTATTTATAAAAAATTTTTTCACTCTTTTGCAGGGGAAAGGGCCTATTTTAGAAATATATATTTTTATTATCACGTAGGAAAGAACATTATGGTGAAGGTGAGAAGTATAGACATCTGCTTTTAAATGGGGGAGAGTAAAAGCCAAAAGTCAAAATAAAGTGATTATAGTTAAGTAAACAGAGACAGTCGAAAAATGCACTTACTTTCCACCTCTGAAAACAAGACAGAGGTGAACGCAACCGAACAAAATATAGAATGAAGAGAACAGAAATGGAATGAACAGAACGGAAGAGGAGGGGACGGGAGCCGAAAAGAAAGAGCAGACATGAGCTGCGGTGCGAGGCAGCAGCCTGATTGTCCGTGACAGTTTGGGTTTTGCACGGCGCTGCGCCGCCGGGAGATGGACAGCGAAAGGTCAGACAGACAATGTGCGCGGGCTAATGTGCATTAGCTTTCCTTTGTCTCCTGCCATTTTCCCCCGGCACATGGCTCTCTGACCCCCATATAGCTCCGCCCGGACCCCCCCCCCCCCCCCCCCCATTAAATACGGAGAAACGAAGGGAAGATGGATATCAACAGAAGCTTTAGTAATAGAAGCATTAATATGCAGCCGCCGGCGCCCGTATTTTCTCTGTGGTCGGAGGGTTTGTTAGATTGGCTCTATTGGGTTTTTTAGAATCTCATGTTATCTGCCTGGTTCGCCAGATAACATTTTAATAGAGAAATACATATGCAAATCAGCCACGATAATTTATGACCTAGGCCTATTTTCATTTACACAAAATGTATAATTTTAATTATTGTATTTATTTTATTCAGAATTATTATTTTCTAAAGTATTATTATTATATGTATTACTATTATTATTTTTATTCTACTTATTGTAATTATTATATTTATTATGATTATTATGATTATTGTTATTATTATTATTATTTTCTCAATGTATTATTTTTAAATATTCAAAGAATTGTATTCATAACTTTTATTTTATATTTATATATCTCAAGATCAAGATCAAGATATAACAATATATATAGGTTCAGGTATACCTTAAATCCAAAAATGGTAGTCGGAAGTTTTCTCCAAGATTGACCCTTACCGCCCCAATGTCCGAACATCGAAAAAAAAGCCCTGTTTCTATAGTAACCTGTTCAGCTCAGTGCACTGCGTTAAGGACAGCACATGGAGCCGGATAGAGAGAGGGAAGGAAAAAAAAAATGCCACAACTCTGTCCGTTCATCTGAGAAATATGGACACCTGGCATCGCAGCTCCATCAGGGAGATGGAATCGAGGAGTCGAGGAGAGAGAGAGAGAGAGAGGGAGGGGGGAGGGAGGGAGGGAGGGACGTAGAGAGATTGGATTCCACTCCCCTCTCTTCCAGCACGTCTCTGTTTTCCACCGGAGGCCCGGGCAACCATCAGTTCTTATCTTGTCAGCGACACCGGCCCCGCCAGAGCCGTGAATCCATTTGGACTTCTGGGGGTGTAGGAGCCCCGGCCGGGGAAATCTGCATCCGCCTTTTTAACCCACTGCCACGCATCAGATTTCCCTAAAAATCGACTGGAAAAACAAGAGAGAGGGACGGAGATGATGTTTAGTAGAAAGATGTCAAATCCGGGGAGGGGACCCTGCGTCATGGCGGCTTCCCGTGTAGGCAGCGGGTTTTTTTTACGCTTCCGGAGAGTCACCTGCACGGATCTTAGAAATGCTTTCGAAAAAAAAAACCACCAAAAAAAAAAAAAAAAACACAGACAATCGCGAGCTTTCATCCGCCCCCATCTCTCTCTCTCTCTATCTCTCTCTCTCTCGCTCTCTCTCCCTCCCACTCTCTGCATCTTCCTCTTCCCATGCTGACAGATGACCTGCTGGGAGACTGAATCTGGCTCTCTCTTCGCCTTCCAGATACTCCCCCCTCTCTCTCTCTCTCTCTCCCTCTCTCTCTCTCCCTCTCTCTCTCTCTCGCTCTCTCTCTATCTATCTATCTGTCTATCTTTAACACTCTCTTCGAAAGGGAGGAGGCGGCATCATGTCAGTGAATTACTTCTTTTTTTTTACCCCCAATCCGGTGTGTCCCATTCCGGAGCCGCCCCGCCATTGTTCGCCGTGGCTTATAAAGGTTTGATCCCTCCATTGTGAGCGCTCGCCTACGACGGCTGAGATGGAGTCGGGGCTCAGATTAGCTCCGGACCTTTTCCGTTCTGTCGAAATAAGGTCGTCCATTTACCTTCTCGCCATCTCCCCAGGAGAGACGGGGGGGGGGGGGATGAGGGATGTCTGTGTCGGATGAATTCTCGGTGAAAGAAAAGAGATTTTCTGGTTTCATTGAGCAATTAACCCTTGCGCCCCGCGCTCCGCCGCGGCTTAGAGCGGGAATTACAACATGTGGCGCTCTGCAGAGCTGAACCTCTGCACCAATCCTTGTCTCTTGATTTATATACCCAAATGCAAGGCCTCTGGGGTCTTCTTTCTTCACTGTATCCCGTGGCTCTGGGTGGGTGTGTGTGTGTGTGTGTGTGTGTGTGTGTGTGTGTGTGGGTGTGTGAGGGTAGTGTGGATCACAAACGCCGTGTTGTCTGAATGTGGGTGTGTTGCGCTGCGTATATCCTGTATTATACCCTCTATATATGGAGGGTTATAGTAATTACTGTAATCATAACTGTGGATATTCTTTTTTTTAGAATTGGATAAGAGAGATAGATTGATAGATAGATTTATAAATAGATAGATGTTTCTGTTTGATGCTGAAAGCTGAAACAATCTTTCTGATCCGGAGTGGTTGTGGGAGTCTCTGCCCGCAGGTAGGGGTTTAGGGAGGGAGTCCCTTTGGCCGTGGTTTGCAAACATGGCGAGAGTTTTATTATATCGATGAACAAAAGGCTCGCTGGCCAGAAGTTTAAATACTAATAATAATAATAATAACAATAACAATAATTATAATGATGATGATGATGATGACGATGATGATGATGGTGGTGGTGGTATCGGGTGTAGGGGGAATGGCGTTCCGCTCTGGCTCCTGGTCGGCTGACGAGCGTCTGCACCGATCCCCTCTGCAAGACAGAGAGACAACAGAAATCTCCCTGCCCCTTGGTCCCCCACAGTGCTATTAGCGATTTGCAGCACGTTCTATAAACACTTGTAATCCTCCATCATTTTGTGACATTTTGGACTATAGACTATAATAGGCCGTCATTTTGTGCCATTTTGAGACCTTCGACTGGGTGCGACCAAAAAATTGGATGACTAGTAAGTCTATGCGACTACACGCACCGCTGCAAGTTGCAAATATCGAACACCCACACATGTTTTTTCCTCTTGTAAAATTTGTGTAATTAAAATCGAATAATTTCATAACTCTTCCTCGCCACAAGCGCATATCGAGAAAAAATGAGAGAGAGAGAGAGAGAGAAAGAGAGAGAGAGAGAGAGACAGAGACAGAGAGAGAGAGAGAGAGTAGATGAGAAGAAGCAGCAGAGTCAGGAAGCTTAAGCGGGCTGTTGCCATGACAACGCACACACAACTCTTCCCGGGCTGTCATTTCGGTAGAGCGGCGTTGTTTGACACCCGTGGAATCTCTAACTAGATATGATCATTTTCCCCGGTCCGTAAGTGCCTTCTTTTCGCCCCTTAAAAAGGAAACATACAATCAATTTTAAAAGAAAGACATTGCAAAATGAGGTACAGCCGATAGCCAGTGGCCGGCCAGAATACATTTTTCTTACATATTACAGACATTTAAGACTGTAATATGTCAAATGAGAGCGAGAAAAAATAGTAGAGTCATCTAAAAGGGGCTTGTGATTTAAAACCCGTTTCGGCTGCGACACTTTGGAACCAAATGCAAACGAAGGCAGGCAGGGTCACCAGACGATTGGTCGATCAATGGGGATTTATTTGCGAAAGACCTGGATACAATAAACTTAAGATCAGCAAGAGAATACTGAACTGACTACGTGAGGAGATTGATACTCTTTGATAAATACTAGCATAGGCGGGCGGCTAGACTCCTGGTTGGTTTAAGACTCTGCACCCGGTGGCGATTCTCGGGGGTTGCCCTGGGGTAGCCACGGCCACCCCTAAAATCTCATTGACCACTCCTGTCGCCACCCCAGACCTTATTGGTAGTTGGTCAAGTCCATCAACATAAGAAGGCGGGACGAACGCTGGCCGCACGGGGGGGGGCAGCGTTTGTCCCGCCTTCTTGTGAGAGCATGCATCCTGCGTGCACACGCTCCGTTCCGGCTCCGCTCCCACTCCCTTCCTGGTTCTCTCTAGCTCAAAACTACATTATACATGTTAAAATAAACATATTAAAATGTTGGTTTACCGTTAACCGTTACTGGCTGCACCTGACTAAACAAATGGTAGATAGATAGATCGCCGGTTGGAGGTAATTTACAGGAAATAGCTTTCTGTTTGTTGCCAGTTTCCCAAACTGGGAACGGTGGCTACCTTGGACAGTTCCCACAGCGCTGCCAGGCCCATGGACTGAAGTGGAAACTCACATGGACATTTTACTCTCTTCCAGACTTTTGTCTTCCTCCCGACCTCTTGATGTGTCTCATTCGGTTCCCCCTCCCTCTCCCGTCTATTCCCGTCGCCTCCTCCCAGGGCTTCCTGGACATCGACCTGACGGACCTGAGGAAGGGCGGCGCCAACATCACCGGCTTCCAGCTGGTCAACAACTCTGAGCCCAACGTCAGCCGCGTGGTCCAGCAGTGGATGGAGTTTGACAACAAAGACTCCAAACTGCCAAAGAGAGGACTCAAGGTACCAGTCATCTGTTTCTTTTGCTTTTCCCCAATTTGCTTTCCTCATCCGCCTTTTGTTTCATATGATCTGTTTTTTATTATTGTAAGTTTAGCTGAGGCATGCGCTGACTCATATCGTCGAAAACTGTGGCGACGGTTCCGGGTTCAAAAATGGGCCGCGGGTCCAATTTGAGTGGATCGTGCGTGCACTTCTTCAAAAAATTGTAATATATATTTTGAAGCGCACCGAATTTTCGATGCCGTGCTTTTACTTTGAAAAACATGTTTCCAACTTGAGTGTATGGCTGTTATGGACTGATATCACGAGTGTCCCTCAGGTCAAACCATAAAAAAAGCTGTTGTTTGCCAGGCCAAATTAAATCAAAATCCTTATCAAATCGTCACTTGCTAAGCTTTCCACTTCAAAGACCCTGCGCTGTTAAAATGTTCCCGCTGGTTCAAATATCCAATTATATTTGGGTCGTGACTTAATGACTAAGAGACCAGTTAATAATATTGGTAGATTGCGCACATAAAAAGTGAACAAAATTGATGCTTCTAATTAAATCATATGTCAGCTGAAATTGACTGGGGGTTAATATGTGTTAATAAATCACAGTTTGAAAACAGATTGTGTGCATTAAAATAACATGCATTTCAAGTGCGATCATCGGCTGACAGCCCCGTATTTGACACATTCCCAGCCCTCCCCACCCCGGCGTCCTTCTTCCTGTTTATTGCCCCGAGATCTTTATATTTTCTCCTCTCTGTATTCACTGTTCCCTCCACGCCTCTTTGTGTCTGCCGTTCTCTCCCCGCAGTACACCGGCGCGCTGACGTATGACGGGGTCAAAGTCATGTCCACCGCCTTCCAGAACCTAAGGAGGCAGAGGATAGACATCTCCCGCAGGGGCAACGCTGGAGAATGCCTCGCCAACCCACCAGCTCCCTGGGGACAAGGGATTGACATCCAGAGGGCCCTGCAGCAGGTCCGTGCACACACGCGGGCACACGCACACACACACACACACACACACACACAGACGCAGACAATCATGTATGCACAGAGACTGTACATATATCCACGCGTACGCCGGCGACATCCTTGAGTGGCACATTGGTTAACCATCCATGAGTCTGGGCTGACTGAACAAATTAGGTCTCATTCTGTCGTGTAAAGTTCACATGAAGTTGCGGGAGAGCTCGCCGCTTTCAAATGCTGACATCACGGCGAGTAAACAAAACCCCGCGGGCGAATGAAGACTCAGCTGTGATCGTCATGGATTATGACATCTACAATTGAGTTTCGTAATGCAATATTTGGAAAATGAAATGGAATGTGCCACTCGCTGGACCTCTTCTAGGTCTAGATTTTGGGACGCTAACACACACACACACACACACATACACACAAACACGCACCCAAATGTGTTTGTGTGTGTTTTCCAAGTTTGTGCTCCACATCTTTGAATAATGAGCAGCGTTTTGTGTGCGCATGTGGCTGTGTGTGTGTGTTTCTGTGTGTGTGGGCACCCTTAGGCTGTCTCTGCAAAAGGCCTGGTCAGAGTCAATCTCGCCATCTGCCTGGGGATGGACTGGAGATTGAGACGGCACTCGCTCAATTAACTCCATCGCACAGCCAAGACAAACACACGGCATCGCACACACACACACACACACACACACACACACGTAGGCCTAGACCGTCTGTCGCGCTTTTCCATAGGCTCGCAAAGTCCACAAATGAATTCCACTCAAACAACTCCAACTAAATTGCAGTGCGATTGCGTGTCGAAACAGTTGAAATGCTATCGCTTGTGAGTCCACACATAAACGAAATGTCCAAGGATTAACGACGCGTGCCTGATAGTTTGGTTAACTGTCCTCCTACCGATAATTTTAGGAGTGCACGGATTACTTTAACGTCTTACACTCCTATTCCAGGTCCGCATCGACGGGTTGACCGGTCACATCCAGTTCAACGAGAAAGGCCGGCGGACCAACTACACCGTTAGTGTCATGGAGCTGGCGCCCTCTGGACCCAAAAAGGTTGGCTTCAATATGGACACCAGTTTCAGAAACCCGGTTTTTGCTTTACTGTTTTGTCCATTGGAAGGTTGGCACGAGAACAGAGCCTGGGCCTGGGGCTCCCTGGCCGCCAAAGCCCATAGTAGAGAAAATCACTGGCATCCACCAGTGGTGTTCAAAGTGGGGGCTTGGAACCCATGGGTGGTGATAGGAGGCACCTTAGGGGAAGCACAGTAGCCAATTTAGTGGATGTTGGAAAATAATATGATTTTAAATTATTTTATTTAATTTTTCCCGATCACAATTCAACGCGGTATCACCCTTTTTCATGGTCATAGTCACGAGAATGAATCTATTGAATCGTGTCCCAATTGTCCGACTTTTTCCGTGCCACACAGAACGAAATTAAAATCCATCCGTTTTCAGGTTTAGAAGGGGGGGCATGGCGAAGGGGGAGGGGGGTGGGGGGTGCTGATACGTACAGTGCACCCTCTAGTTGTTTATCAAATCAGTGGCTGTATTCAAATTTAAAGCGACAGCTCTGATTGGTGGGGCTTTCTTTTACCATGGAAATGTTTACCGCACTGGCTGATGGGTACATAACAGTTTTTCGCAAGGCGCAGATACAAGCTATATGTACAGTATATCATATATAAAAGCTGACATTTATATACATTTAATTTGTTTAATTATCTATGAATGAAATTCATACTGAGGGTATGACCCTATATCCCTATTTTCACCCAACCTTGAACTAAATAGACCATTCAATTGATACATTTTCGTGACTATAAGCATGAAATAGTGAAACCTGTTTCCCGCTTTTTCTTGTGAGACAGGACGAAATTTTAATCCATGCATTTTATATTTGAATACATCCACCCCTCAAACTTCCGTCACACCTCCCCCTGGTGGCATTTTCGTTTTTGAGAAGGTCGGGCAAAAATCAAAAAAATCTAAGTATCCATAATACACCGCATTTACTCCTTTGTTGCATCTGTTTATACACAGTGAAATTTGCTGTATAATAACAAGCGGGTGCACTGTATGTATCTGTGCCCCCCCACCCCCACAAGCCCCCCCCGTCTAAGTCGAAAATGCATTGGTTTGAATGTTGTTCAGTCTAGCACGAAATAAGTCGGAGAAATATTCCCAATTGAAATGGATGCATTTAAATTTCGTCCTCGTTTCGTTCGGCTGTTAATATAAAAACAAAATCACATTTCACTTGGGTGCGTTGATTGGATGTATCAAACAAAGAAAACAAGGAATACCACAAAGGCCTGCGCCGTGCTTGTGGCTACTTCACTTTATGACCTCTCTTTGTTGTTGTTATAGGTGGGTTACTGGAATGAGAATGAGAAATATGTCAACACCGACCACTACATGAGAGGCAGCAACGACACTTACAGCCTGCAAAACAGGACCTACATTGTAACCACCATCCTGGTGAGTCCCTCCCCCGTCCTAGCGGGTTGGTTGCAAAGGGTTAGCGGCGGACAAAGGAGGTGGGGTAACATATTTCATTTCCTTTTATGATTCGGTTCCTAAAGGTTCACGGCAGAGAAATAATTGCTCATACGTCTATGATTGTATCACCCCAGCTGCGACTCCATCCTGTTCGCTCCTCCGCCTGTCTTGTACCTCCTCGGAATCGCTTCATCCGCCGAGTGGAGCAGTGCAGCAACATGTTCTGGTCGGCGATGGCACAGGCGCATTGACATGCTGACATGTTGACAGTTTCACAGTGTATCGGGGCCGGACGGTATATCGAGGTTGACCGTGCAAATTATTTTTTTGTCATGCTCGATGTGAGGCGGCATTGCACTATTTTGTTAAATTTATTTTTGCTTTGACCCGCTCCCTTATAAACCATGCTGTTGAGAGCCGAGCGCTGTGAGACGGCCTTGCTCCTCCCTGCAACAATCAGCAAAACAAAACCCCTTCCAAACAAATCACACCAACGGCTTCACTCTCCCGTAGTGGAAGGAGATAAAAAAGATAGCAAAAAAGATACGCTCCCCCTCCAAGCAATAGGAAAACATGGTTTACTGGAGCTGCTGAAAACTATCGATGCTAAACATGACCTGCCCAACTGAAGATAATGTGCCTTGTGTCAGAGGCAGTTATCTTAACTTTACAGCCATGTTTGGGAGGAGGTCACAGAGCGGAGTCAGGACGAGAACTACTGCTCCACTTCGACCGGGGTTGCCAGCTTTGCCGTTTTACCTCGCCAAGTTGGGCGACTTTGAAAACTCAATGGCAGGTAGAAAACTGTGGGACGCGGGATCCATTTCTGTGGGCTAAATCTGAATCATAGCGCTGCTGTGAAAAAGCATACAACTAAATAAACACACCTACAGCCCCAAAGGGTGTAGTATACCCACTTCATCATCTTCTGTCACCCCAGCCCTGTAGTGTATTATATAATTCAACTTTTTGACCGAGAAGAAGTTTATTCACTCACAAAGTTATAGATTTAGGGTTATTTTGGTGAAATAAGTGACACAGATGGATGGATTCAATTGTCATGTCAGAACTCGGGCTGCCTTTAATGGCTGTCGGATGGGTTTTGAGCAGTCTTTGGGGTGAACAATTTGTTCAAGACCTGCCAATACTGAGCACAATTTATCTACTGTTGAATAATACAAAAAGACAAGGTTGGGGAGATTAAGAGCCACACATTTACATGGTGACGTGAATCTGTTCAATGTGAATCTGCAACAACTTGGTGTACTTCCAGTATACAAACAATTTGAAGTCTATACAAACCCCTGCAGTTCACAGGGCAACCGTACAACAGTACAGTATCAGTTCCACGTTTGATTTTATCCCTCCCTCACTACCTCAATAACATATTATGTTATTGAGGTAGTGAGGGACAGAACATGCATGGAACTCATTACTCATGCTGGAGAGCACCAGGACATCCTTCGCTTGCCAGCCCTCCCATGCTCCTTCTCCAGCCCAGCTTTTTGACGAAGGTCAAATCCCTGCCCAGGCTTGTTGTGGCGGCCGTGCCCAAAGAGCAGGCCAGCGAATGGGGCCGTTGCCACCTGTGAATTGGGTAATGGGCCGGCGGTGGGTTGTGGGGCGATAATGAGCGAGCACACAGCCAGGCTCAGCTTCCCTGTGGAGGCCCAGCCCCAGGTGCTGCTCGGTCACAATGAAGTTTGGATGGAAGGCTGGACCATTGGCAGGAGTAACAGGTCGCTTCGCAGTGGGCGATAATCTAAACTGTATGGTATGGGAGGATGCTGTCCGCCACCTACAGCACCACAATTGGGTTTCATGTTGAAAAGTTTATGGCAGAGAGTGCTCCACGTTTTAGTTATAAACCTTATGCCGGCCGTATAAACCGTTGTGGGCATAACTACGGTCAAACAACTATGGTCTAACACAGGGTGTGTCTGTGCAGCAGACCTCCACTGTGAGGGTTAATGGGCTAAGGGATTTTCTCCTACGTGCTCCTCTGCAATCCCTGCTGCGTTCGCCTGTGGACACAGACATGCTTGGGTTAGCAGCTAGCTGTGCCTAATCTAGCACCCAGTTTTGGTGCCTGCACCACAGAGGCTTTAAGGCTAAAACCAGCCTGTGGACTTGAATTTAAACGTCGGCTTTCCGTGCACTGTGAATTGGGTAGGAGGTGGAGGTGGTGCTGTTGCCCCCCGTTTTGCAAATTCTCCTCCAAGGCTGTTAAAGTTGGTCCCGGAGGTGTATGATGCATTGATATTAAACATTTCAGCACCAAATTGAAAAAAAAAATAAAAGAAAAACCTTCACTTCCATTTATTTGTTCTGTTTGTGTATGTATAATTTATTATGCATGCATATGTTTTACACATATGCATGTTTTATTCTGAACATACATTACATTTTTAATGCAAACACATATATAATCCGTCTACAACATTGTGGATACGGATGCGGATGTGTGTGTGTGTGTGTGTGTGTGTGTGTGTGTGTGTGTGTGTGTGTGTGTGTGTGTGTATGTGTGTGTGTGTGTGTGTGTGTGTGTGTGTGTGTGTGTGTGTGTGTGTGTGTGTGTGTGTGTGTGTGTGTGTGACATTTATGCATGCAGTTGTTTACTTGCCTGCCTCTCTCTACTTGACTCTATCTGGGAGTGAAAAAAAAAAAAAAAAAAGCCTTCTGTGATTGACCTTTCTTTCTCCCCGGTTTCTCCCCGGGGTCCTGTATCTATGTCAGAGGACCTGGGGATGTTGTGTGTAACAGTGATTACCTTCACCTCAACCGCAACAAACGGGATAGCCCCTACGACGGCAGCCCACACGGGGGAAAGCGGCCATCATCCACTGTTAAAATATGGAGGCACGATTTCCACGGCTCAGCATAGCCTCGGTTTTAAAACAGCGGCTTCTAAACGACGTGTGGGAATTGAGGCCTCGGCGCGGCTCCGGTGGACGGTTCACACTGTCCACTTTAATAACGTACAAAAACACAATTTCTCTGTGGTGCGAATGGATTTCCTCTTATTTTGTTTTGTAACAGATAGGAACAATATCTCATGCAGTCAGCGAGATGCCAAAATGCCAAATCCCCTGCTTCCGACCTCACTGAGTATCAATAGTCCCTTTCCTTTTGCTGCTCCACTGTCTGGTCCGGGAAATGAGCGCGTATCTCAATGGCACAGCGCTGCCATCATGATCATATATCATAGTCGCGATTATTGTTCAACCTTACTTCATGGCTTCATGGCAGATTCATGGCTTTTTTTTTTTTTCTTTTTGCAAAGACGCCGCTGTGCACAAGGGGAAGAAATCAAATACTAAATAAATAATTGTACTTCCCTGGAAATATACCAGAGACATATCTATCCTAACTGCTCAAGCACTCGATGAGAGTGGTATTAAATTTGATAATGTGCTAAAGCCTTTATTGATTAGCTATAACACTGACTCAGACTTAATTGCCTCATCAAAACGTCTTGCTCTTCAAGTTACATCATGGCCTATGCAGTAGATTATATTTGTGCTGAGTGTTTCCATGGTCTTGGTTGGTGCTTGGTTGATTGGTTGGTTGGTGAGTTATGTAGTTACTGCGTTCGTTTCATTACTCTATGTCAATGTTGCCTTTCACAGGAGTCACCGTATGTGATGTTGAAGAAGAACCACGAGCAGCTGGTGGGCAACGATAAGTACGAGGGCTACATCGTTGAGCTGGCTGCGGAGATCGCCAAGCATGTGGGCTACCACTACAAGCTGAAGATAGTCTCTGATGGCAAGTATGGAGCCAGAGACCCTGACACCAAGATGTGGAACGGCATGGTGGGAGAGCTGGTGTACGGGGTGAGTGGACAGGGACTGGGTAAGGGATCAATGATAGGCTCTTGATTCATAATTGCTTTAGTTTGCCATGTCCTTGTGAAGAATATTAAAAGGATGCTTCCGTTTTTTGGGGGAATTTTTTTTTTTTTTTTGTCTATCTTACCCAGATTCAGACGGGAAGGTCAATACTAATTTCATCCCTGTGTGTCCAGTACAGAGACAGCGATGGGCTGCATCCTAACTTTGTTAGCTTTATGCAAGGCTGCGGAGGAGATAAACCAGCCTAGATTGTGTAGAATTGCCCAAAAAGTACCTCTTTGGAGTAATCCGATTTATTGCAATGCCTAGATCACTCCCTTGCAGCGGTCACTAAGAGGCCTCTCATACCTCTGCACTCATATGGAGCCGCTCCCAAATTTGAAAAATTTGAAAATATTAAGCAAAACTGACAACTCACATGGCGTACATACTGTATGAGGCTGATGAGTAAGGCAAATTATTGAAAATGTTCAAAGGACCCACACAACTAACTGATCACCAGTTCATTTTGTATTCTAGAAGTATTTTAATGATTCGGCATGTTCTGTGTGTGCGTTCCGCCCCAGAAAGCAGACGTTGCGGTCGCTCCTCTGACCATCACCCTCGTCCGTGAAGAGGTCATAGACTTCTCCAAGCCCTTCATGTCCCTGGGCATCTCCATCATGATCAAGAAACCCACCAAATCCAAACCCGGCGTCTTCTCCTTCCTGGACCCGCTGGCCTACGAGATCTGGATGTGCATCGTGTTCGCCTACATCGGCGTCAGCGTGGTGTTGTTCCTGGTCAGCCGCTTCAGCCCCTACGAGTGGCACGCCGAGGACTACGAGGAGGGCGGTGAGCCCCAGACACCCACCCAGCAATCAGCCTCCAACGGGGTCCAGCAGGGCCAGGCTGCCAGCCAGCAGAACGCCAACCAGCAGAGCTCGGAGCAGACCAACGAGTTTGGCATCTTCAACTCCCTCTGGTTCTCCTTGGGGGCCTTCATGCAGCAGGGCTGCGATATCTCACCACGGTAAGACACTCCCCTGATAGACCTGGACGCCGTTCACGTCCACATTTTTGTTTTGTGCGTTTTCTTTTTTTCCCGGCAGTCCGCTGTCAAAACGGCGCGGAGATGAAAGTTTGATGACGAGCCGCGAAGGGGGGGTTTATGTTGGATGCGGTCGTGTTGGATTGCTATACTCTGTGTGGATGTTTCACTCGTGCTGAACTCCTAAAACACTTGAACACACACACACACACACACACACACACACACACACACACACACACACACACACACACACACACACACACATTTGCAATTTTTTTATTTGTTATTTTTTCGAAAGTCTTCGTGAGACAGGGACGGGGGGCGGTCCAGACCACCCCCCCCCCCCCCGTCCCTGTCTTGAAGCCCTCCTTTGAAGCGTCGCGGCGTGCTTAGCGAGTGACCCCCCACCCCCCCCACCCCCCCACCAGGCGCTCTCATGTGCCGCGGTACGGAACCACTCGCAAAAGGTCACCAATTAAAAATCTCATCAAAGCGTCTGAAATTAGAGACACGGAGAGGTTGACTTTGGATGCTCCCCCCCTCCCGGAGGGACCGGAGGAGGGACAGACGAACAGAATGTCAGCGCTGGCGGCCGCGGCTCCAAACCGGGGCGGCGAATTCGCTCGAGGGCGGCTACGGAGTTTCTCTTCGGTTTCTGTTTGTTTTGCATTCGTCGTCGCGTGCTCGGCTGGCGTGGTCTGACATATAGTTCCCCTACGACTGGCTTCATGGAGCGACTTTGTTGTATTGGGTCTTGCCTGGAGGCCAGAGGGGGTTTGAAATTCGATTTTTGCAAATGAAAGTAAAAACCCAGAAGGTCTTTCCAGCGCTCCCTCGGAAATACCGCTGATGCTTCAATCCCCGAACTTAACGCAAGATCCATCCTCAGTCAGTGATGTTGATCGCTGACCACACAGGAGGGCACACGAGCCCTGCCGAGAAACCCAGTTTGAAAGTAGGACACGGAGCATTGTGAGAAAGGAGAAAGAGAGCGAGGGGTTTTTTGGTCAGCCTACCCAGCGGAAATTAAGAAGGTCAGAGAAAACGTTACACCGCTTTGTCCTTGTAACACTTTAGTGGCCGTTTTGCTAAATGTATTTTCACCACTTTTTGAGATTAAATTGGTGTCAGGTAGAGACGGCTTCTTGTATCGGTTGGGTTGCCAGGGATTCAACCCCCTCATTCATCCTCTAAAGGGGATCTTCTGCCTGGAGACAGTGGCGTCCTTATGGGAGGGTACGAGCCTTTTGTACAAGTATTCTCATTCCCTTACAGCCAGAACAGACACGTGTAATAACTATTGATTTTCCTTTACGCCCGGTATAAATAGAATGCCACCAGGCTTCCACAAATTACCCCTTTGCTGGCATCTGCGGGAGTGTGTGCGTGCGTACGTGCGTGCGTGTGTGTGTGTGTGTGTGTTTGGGTCTTCAGTTGTCCTCCCACGTGTTACTTAGGGCATAAAATGTATCTTGATGTGCGTGTAGCTTGATACAGTACGAATTTGAACATGGTTTACAGTATGTGTGTGTGTGTGTGTGTGTGTGTGTGTGTGTGTGTGTGTGTGTGTGTGTGTGTGTGTGTGTGTGTGTG
>NC_137199.1:21709272-21744272 GCF_960531495.2 Zeus faber
TTCTTAGTGGCACAGTTCACAGCATGGGGCATCTCCGCCGGCATACCTTGACAAAGACGCACGGTGTGGCGCGCTCCCTACTCTGCCCTGCACGTGCACGCTCGCGACACGATGCCCCCACTCGGTCTGTGTGTACTTCTGACGGTGTATCCGGGTCAAAGGTTTGCGTTTTCCCCGCACGTTTGTGCGAGTGACTTGGTGCGTTGGGTGTGTTTGGGGCAACTGCACCACGACTAATAACAGAGATACATTGATATGGAAAGAAGTGTGCGTGTGTGTGTGTGTGTGTGTGTGTGTGTGTGCGTGTGTGTGTGTGTGTGTGTGTGTGTGTATACCAGTAGCCTCCACGTTGCGTTATTAATGATAAAAATAATAAATGAAACTATTCAAATAACATTAAACAATTTTATATTATTACTATGTGGGATAATTTGCATAGCCCACTTGAATAAGTTGAATTAGCAGCCTTTGGTGCGGCGCTGTAGGCTGCTAACAGCATTATCATAATATTCTCATTTTAGCTCAATAGTATGGTAATACTGACCTTTAGTGGGCTGGGAAAAAAAAAAAAAAAAAAACAAGTAGGAAGGGAGGCATTATTTAATTTTTGGGAAGAAGAAATTGCAGTTTTGGACTAAAGTAAGAGCAAATATATGTTTTTTAAATGAATACATTCATATAACTTATATCTAACTTATGTAACTATTGTGCGGCTCGGTGGCTTGCACTGCTGCCTCACTGCCTCCCCCCCTGCTCCCCCCGTCCCCAACATCAAGAGAGCGCCCAAATAAAAACCTGCAGAAGACTTTCCTGACCGCGAGATGGATCCAACACCTGGAATCGGGACCAGGCACCGACGTCGTGAAGGCAGTCCACTGATCCTGGCTGACCCCTGGAGGAGAGCCAACAAGGATGTGTGTGTGTGTGTGTGTGTGTGTGTGTGTGTGTGTGTGTGTGTGTGTGTGTGTGTGTGTGTGTGTGCGTGCGTGCGTGCGTGCTTTGCGGTTGCCGTCGCTCCCCGCATGCATGTGTGTGTTGAGGGCGGTTGCGCCTGTGAGACGAATGATGAATGATTCTTGATTCTCTTCTTGATTCACCGCTCGACCCGGCAGAATGCTTCACCGATGACAAGCTCACGGCGCTGCTGCAGCTTCCCACTGTGCTTGAACGCAGTCCAATGCGGCAAACGTTTTTAAAGCCTCAAAAAAGACTTCGGAGGTCACATGATAGTGTATCATTTGAGCCTGCTGTGAATGACAGTGGCATCACATTTCGCCTAAGACTAGTTTTGGCGATTGCTGCAGTACTGTACATCAGAAAAACCTAAGGTTGCCTACCGTAGGTTTCCAGGAGGAGGCGGTGCAACTTCCTGCTTCTAGTTTTGAGCCTCAGCACGGCTGAGATGATTTGCGCTGGTGCGAGCAAGTTTGTGACCATTTTCTGTTTAACATTCAAGGGATTTCTGGCAATATTGTGAGCTTCCTGTTTTTGAAAAGGTGATTTAATGTGTTGTTGTGTTTTTTTTACCTCAAGTGCTTTCTCAGCAGTAAAATGTTCAGTGAGCCTGTACTGTGAATAGTCGTGCTATGAAATGATTGAACCAATAAGAAATGGGTTGAATAAGGACAACCTTGTCCACTATCTGAGAGAGAGAGAGAGAGAGAGAGAGAGAGAGGGGGGGGGGGGGGGGGGGGGGGAGAGAGAGGGGGGGAGGGGGAGACAGAGAGAGAGAGAGCAGGCGAGCGGGAGAGAGAGGAGATGTAAGGATGAAAGCAAGCGACACACATTTGGGATTGCCCCGGTTGATGTTCATGGCCCGGTGTGCAGTAAAAGCAAGTGGCTCCAAAACACCTGGGAGCCACAGCAGCAAAAGGATTAAAGATAGAAACATTCTTCGGGGGCCCGCAGGCGCCACTGACCTCAGCAAAAGAGAAAATATTTTGCTCCCATTAATTACCTTTGTATGTTCGCAAAATTATACATATTTTTTAATCGGGCTGACTACAGGCGGTAATTGGCGTCCCAGCGTGATAAAACATTTCATCAACTTTCCGAGGCGTAGATAAGGGAAAGCTAATTAACAAAATCAAAAATACCATTTAATGTGAGACATCAATCGTGGAAAAAAAAAAAAAAAAATGATGTTGAAAAACATTTAAATGGCGGTTAGTTACGTTCGCAATGATGATGCAGAAATGCAGATGCCGAGGCTATGAATCCAATCCCGAAGGAAATTGTGATTTTTATTTTTTTTTTGCAGTGGCAATAACTAACGCAAATTCGATTTGTCGAGATTGAATTGAATATGTATTTTCTGGACTTTCTTAAAGTTTATCAAGTGGAACCCATGCTAAATGACAGGATTTTTGTTTTTTGGGAACTTTGAGCCCACGGTTCTTTGTCGAGAAAATAAAAAACGATGAATATCGAAATGCATGTATTATCATAGAAAGTGATTACATGCATCTCTTTCCTCATTGATAGTAGTTAAAGGGGACCTATTATACCAATTTTCAACAGGTTCATATAGAAGGTCTCTGTGGTCCCCAAAACATGTCTTTGAAGTTTTTTCGCTGAAAATACCACTGGGATTATGCATTCCAGCCATTCTAACATGCCTCAAAACCATCCTGTTTCTGACGCTCCGTTTCGGTGTGTGTGTGTGTGTGTGTGTGTGTGTGTGTTGCATAAAATGAAAATGAGTTGTATGAAGTATGTAAACTTTCACCGTTTTTTCACTTCATCAATCCACCAAAATCTGTTTCTGAACAAACAGCAGAGTTATTTAAAAAAAAATTACATTTCCCTTGTCTGCAGTTTTGCCACGGACAGTTGGTATTTATTCCTCATTCTTTTCAAAGATTTGTGCTGGTCTGTGAAGCCAACAGAGCAGTTCCCGACGGCGCTTGGTATTCTCCAGCCGCGGGTGGAGTTCGGGGGAAGGTTCTAATTCTTATGTGTCTCAATGTGACGTAGGAAGGAGACACAGATCTGAACGGCTTGTTGAATCACATGTTTCCTGAAATAGGGAGCCCATAATAAACGGACTGGATTGTCCTATTTCACAGTTTGCGCGTAAGTAGGTCCATCCGAGCCCCAATGTGCGCAAGCACTGAAAAAGTGAGTTTTGCATAATAGGTCCCCTTTAAAAAAAAGGTTGTGCTGCATTTTATTTCCAATTACCCCGATTTTACTGGAAAAAAAAGACACAGTTTGAAAATTGCAGCACGAATTTTGAGAATTTTTTTGTGAAAATCTGTGCCTCAAACTAATGCTAATATTAACGAATGTATGTTTTTTATTTATTTCTTTGTACGTGAGTTTGTGTCGACTTTCGTGGTCGCATAAATGTGTCTTCCTGTTCATTCAGCTGACTTTCTAATCCGACAAGGGAAGTAGTAATACATAACATTATATAAAAAAATATAATAAAATATAAATATGATATAGTAAAAAAAAAAAAAAAAAAGGAGGAACTGTAGCAGAAAACTTCTGCGTTCCTGATTTGTATTAGAATCACACTATAATTAGAGACCATTTTCTCTCCCATTTAAACCTCTGTAATTCCTAATCCATTGTAATGTGGCCATTACTGGCTCATTTTTTACACTTGCTAAAGTCATTAGTCATGCTAATTAGCATATCGAATAGAAGGGGGGGGCGGTCTGGGGAATACTAATGAGGGTTCAGCGGTTCAGCAGATTCTCTGCGAGCCGACGGCCCAGATCATCAGATGGGAGGGAGATTTGGGCCTGCCGTTCAGAGATACCGCACCCAAATAACAGCGGCTGGAAATTGGTGACGTGGGGCGCATTCACGTTTCCAATTATCCCCAACTGTGTTAACGATTCTAACGCTGATTGGGTATTTTTTTATTTTTTTTTCCCTCGTTGTTAATTTCAAAAGGTCAAGGTTCCGCCAATTCTCGAAAATATAATTTCCATAATACTCAGGAACTTGAGACCCCCAAATTCACAAGTAATTGAATTAAAGGTCTTATAATTAAAAGAAAAAAGGGTCTATTTATTTGAAAAAACAAAAAAACGGATGAGGGTCTCAGTGGAGTCTTTTCTTCCTTGGAATACAAAAGGACATTTATTATTTTTATTTATTTATTTAATTGTATCTATTTTATTTAAGACGTATTTATTTATTGTATTTATTTATTTTATTTTACATTTTAAATTATACTCTTTTCTTTCTTTAGTTTCCTCTTTTTTTTTAACGGGCAAAGTTTCATGAATGGAACATGTTCGTAAGTGCATGAAAGAATACGGGAAACCTGTTGGGTGGTGTATTTGGTGGTGTTGCATGGGTGATATATAGGGATGAGTTCAATCGCGACAGAACTATCAATACTGATCAACAATACGGACACACATCAGTATCCTTATCGATGCTCCGTACTTCAATTTTCTTCAACACATCTCGTGGACAGAATCACCCCGTTCTTTTGCGCAGAAAAGTTCCCTTTTGGCCTCCACGCACCCGAGAGCGCGGCGGCCGCGCCTTGACTTGTGACGCCATTGGTACGGACATAAATCCAGCTGTTTGAAACCCTTTAAAAATGAGGGGGAGAGACTCGTTCTCATATCCGATGCGAGAGCGCTGCCCTGCCTAGACAAGGTCGAGCAAGTATTTTCGGGGGAAAGTGTCTTGGCAGCAGCCGCTTTGCTCTGATGGTCTAACTTAGAATTTTGCCCACGTTGTGCTCGTACTTGTCGGGGCTTCATGAGGTCGCTTGTTATTACCCACCGCCCAACAACTTTCCGTGCACACATTGCATTTCGTTTTTTTTCTTCTTTGCCTATTGTCTGCTGAATAAGTATGTCAGAAGTCAAATAAAGTCACTCGGCTTACCGTGCTGCAAGCCTTTATGCCGATTTCTATTCTCTTGTTGTTAACGCCTCACAAGGTCTTTTTGGCGCGTGCTCACACCGACGTGTGTGTGAGGTTTGAAGAAGGCGGAGGTCCCTCGGAAACACGGAGGTCCCTCAGAGGGAGGTAGCGCCTGTGCCTTTTCGCAGTCGTCGTACGGTGGGATTGGACACGACGCGGTCAACATTGATTCACAAAGAGCAAATAATTACCGCCCTGCTTGCTCCGGTAGCTACGGCAGAGAAAAGACGAGAAAACACCCACGCGCGCGCGCACACACACGGACAGCCAAACATCAGCACAATAGAGGGCCTGCGCCTTGTCAGGTTGGATGGGAGAGCAGCAGACGGCCTTTGTTATATTTGTTACGTATTTTCCACCGCCTCGGTCGGTCAATAGAGGTTTTTTGGTTTTACAGCAGGAGACGGAGGAGGGGGGCATTGTGAGTCTTCTGATGACTCGCAATTCTTAGAGAGATTTTCAAATGACTTCTGTGATCCTCTTTTGCGTTTTTTATTTTTTTTAATATTCCCAACAGAGCCGGGGGAAAAAAAGTTAGCATTTGAGTCGTGAATTGCTGACCGTGACGTCGACTCGCTTTGGGAGGTTAACGTCTGATATGAGCTTAAAATTTGGGTCGGACGACGCTTAATACCGCACACAAAGGATAGGCCTGAAGCCATTCCTGAGCGTCAGATGCGTCTGCGGCTAAACATTCTGAGCGATGATGTCAGACCTCGATGGCGGGGGCGAAGACTGGAATTAGATCGCGTCAGATCGCTGGTACCGAATGTGCCGCCGCGAGCGACAGCTAAAAGGCATCCCAGGTGCAATAGGGATCCCTTGGCTCCAAAGCCAGAAGGTCAGAAAACGCATATAACCGCGGTGCCGGCGAACCGTGATCGCGGAATGTAGAATCCCCGCTGCACTGGTCGCCCGTGGGAGTGGGAAAGAGAAGTCTGATCTCAAGAGGGGAGTCACCGGACACAGTCTGGATGTGCCCGGAGGACGCAATATGCCAGGGCCCGTCATGATCAGTGTGGCCCGTGTCAACGTTTAGTACGACGCAAGGCTGCATCAAGTCATACTTGAAATGCTCATGAAATGAATCAGAACCCGCAATGTGAAGGACGGCTAAATGCTGCCGATCGCCCTGGGAATCGCCCTCCCCAGTTTACAAGCGGCGTGTGCTTTCCAGTTACGTTTATTTTCGACGGTCCGTCAGAGCGAGCGGAGGCGGCTCTCCCCCTGCTATAAAAGCAGGTCAGAGGTCGTGGAGTCAGGATGGTGGAGAGTCGGCGTGTGAGTAAAAGAGTCCTGCGCCCCCTGTCGAGTAGCTCCAGGACGCAACATCAATATAAGGTTTTGTTTCTGCCCCGGTCCCCAAAAACAGTCAAGGGCTACACACCGTGAGCGCTACTTGCTGTGAGAGAGGCCGGAGTTCGGGGTCCATGGCCAAAATAACAAACAGAACAAAAGGATACTCCTGACAAAAGTTATGCCTAAACCCTTAGCGAACAAAGGGCGCTTGCTGTCCCTGACTCTCTAACCGAACAAAAACACGGGAAAAACATCCATGAAAATGGCGACCCACCCCTACTGCTTCATGCTTAATACCTAAAGAGTATTTACAAAATGTACAGCAAGAATAATTAGGTGTCAACCCAAAAATAGATGCTCGTAAATTAAAGTTATCAAAGATCATTTAACACAGTTATCAATTAACACAAGTACACAAAGATTTTGTGATGTTCAGAGGCCGAGGAGAAACAAAGGTCTGCTGTCAACCTTCATTCCCCCTGGGACTGGAAAACCAGGAAGTTGTCTCCAGCAAAGACAAAATAAACAAACATACAAAATGCAAACCTAATACACCCGGAAATGATTTGATGACAGCGACGCTTTTGGGACGGTTTGCGGGTTGACGGGTTATTACTCTTGCTTTTTGCTCTGTGGGCTTCCCAGTTGATTCATTCTCAGCGACCCTGCTCTTTTTGGCGTTTCTCTTCCACCGTAGGCAGACGTAAAAAAAACAGGCTCGCTCGTCGTAGCCACTGGCTCAGAGCAAAGTGAGCGGAGATGCAGAGCGATGGTGGCTCGTTCACGGGGAAAAATGCCGTTAAATACATTCTGATGAAGATTATTTTGACGTTCTGCATGCATGGTATGCTACGCAATGCCGTTTTTTTGGGGGGGGATGGAAAAATCTTTCTTTAGGGTCATAAAGGGTCAACATTAAAAAACTGTTGTTAATCCCGAGGAGCTACACCAACGTCATGCGATTAGTCCCGATCGTTTATTGTAATCATTTGACATATGTATGCTCACCTGCAGGTTGTTTACATGCTGCATGCTGAAACACGCATGGGGACAAGACGTTGTGTTCATTTTGTTGGACGCACCGTTTTTTTTTGTTTTTTTTTATATTTACGGTTACTGCCTTTGAGACGGCGCTTTTATTCCTCCCATTACTTTCTGCCGTTCATCGTTATGCTCAACAGTTGTAAAGTAGTGTTGTGAATAATTGATCGATCATCGCTCTAACAAGGCAATGAAATTATAGTGCTGCCCGGAACATTTTGCTTACTGTGATAAGACGGCTTTGTTAATGTTTCAAAGAGGCAGCGAGGTTCGCCGCCATGGCCGCCGCCGCCGCCGCCACCGCTCTAATAATGCATGAGATGGTGGAAGGCTGGAGGAGCGGAGGGGGCTTCGAAAGGAGCCGGCGGAGGACGGCTGAAAAGGTGTGCGTCTGCAGGAGTCTGCTGCCAAACCCAAACTGGGGCACGCCACTGCTGCAGGGAGCCCGGGCGCCGGGACTCCTCCACCTCCTCTACCTGCCAGAGAGCCTCCTCTCTCCCCTCTCCTCCTCCCTCCCCCTTTTTTCCGTCTGCCCGCGGCCTTTCATCTGCGCGCAAATCCTGCGCTTAGTCTGTTTCGCTCTTTTTCACGTCGGTCAGTCGGTGTTTCTTTATTTGACACGTCTGTCTACCCAGCCCCTCTTTCTCGGTCTCGCTCTCTCTCTCTCACTCTCTCTCTCTCTCTCTCTCACTAAAAGCAGTGTTTTATGTGTGTGCCCCCAGTATCAGTCTGACTTAAGAGATGGTCCCTCTGTGTTAATAAGTTTAGCGGGACGTGTGTGTGTGTGTGTGTGTGTGTATGTGTGTGTGTGTGTGTGTGTGTGTGTGTGTGTGTGTGTGTGTGTGTCTGTGTGTGTCTGTGTATGTGTGTGTGTGTGTGTGTGTCGGCGCGGGTGTGTGTGTTTGTCCATATTCGGTTTACGGTTTAAAGGGACACAACACACCCAAATACCCACCAGCATAAATAGGACATTAAAAAAAGGTCAGGATGCATTTAGTGTCCTCATAAACTGAAAGGCTTTGACGATGCCGTTTTTTTTGTTTTTTTTTAATATGTTGTATTTATCTCATGATTTACGATCATGATTCAAAATGTAATAAGGTTCATTAAATCTAAATAATTCCAACTACTCTTGATTTTAAAGGGTTTTCTAGCTGACTCTATAAACCACCTACACAGTACCTGGATTAAATATGTGTGTAGTGCCGCTCTCACTGCTCTCCCAGTCTAAAAGCAGAGCCCTGTTTGCCCTGTAGCTCACAACAAGAAAGGCAGAGCCAGACAGCGAGCAGAACATAAAGAGAGGATGGGCGGGGGAGCTGGGAGAGAGAGAGAGAGAGAGAGAGAGAGAGAGAGAGAGAGAGAGAGAGAGAGAGAGAGAGAGAGAGAGAGAGAGAGAGAGAGAGAGAGAGAGAGAGAGAGAGAGAGAGAGAGAGAGAGAGAGAGAGAGAGAGAGAGAGCCGTGTACCGCCGGCTGCAGAGGAGGTGGCGGTTCGCGGCCATTTTTCCCTCCGTCTAACAGCATCGCGTTAAAGCGTGAGGGATTCTGGACACCGTGTTTTGTGTCTGTGTGATTATTATTAGTATTTTTATTTACACGTGTTATCTGCAGGTCGGATGTTTTTTGTTTTGTTTTTTGTTGTCTTTTACCCGAGCGCACCGCGGTATTTTCTCAGACGGGCGATGAAGTTTGATCGATCGGGTTGATTACACCTCAACCGAAATCCTTCGCTCTCTTTTCTCCCGTGCATCAAACGTGAACTAGCCCTGGACACAAATGACCCCCTGAGCGGCGCTGGGTGAGGTAAACCGCTCGGAACGACTATCCGCTGCTGGGGTTGGGGTGCGCGAATTCCATCACTTTGATTAAACTTGAGTGAACACCGAATGAGGACCCGGGAGAGGGGCCTTCAAAACCCGCTCCCTCCGTCTCTCACTGCGCAAACAACATGCAACCCCTCCCTCGCTTTTCCTCACTCGTCCACGAAGTAAAAAAAAAAAAAAATAGGCATGAATCGCTTTGCCGGGCGCTCCGGCGTTCTGCTGACAGCTTCACATTCCTTTCAAAGGCGTCCGCGCGCCGCTTGCCCGGCTCCTTCTTCCCGAGGCATCTGGCTTTCATCGTCTCAAAATCATCCTTAAACGGTTGTTTTTTTTTGTTGTTGTTTATTTTTCTTTCTTCCTTTGTTGCCTTTCATTCCGTTTTCCCCTTTTTTTTTTTTCGTACTGAACCGCGCGCCGCGTGTTCGTGTTTGACTTCGCTCGGCGGGTGTAAAGGTGAGCCGCGAGGCGACCCTTTTTGTTTTTGGGGTTTTTTTTCTCTGTTTTTTTTGACGGCGTGGGCTTGATCCGCCGCCCGGCGCTTGTCAGAGCGGAATGAGAAAAACGAAAAGAAAAAAACAGATTTTCTGTCGTCGTCGTCGTCGTCGTCGTCGTCTGAGCCGGCTCCTCTTTGGGCGGAGCGAGAGAGGGCGAGAGAGAGAGAGAGAGAGAGAGAGAGAGAGAGAGAGAGAGAGAGAGAGAGCGGGAGGGATTGAGCTCACAAATCAGTTTATTCTTTCTGTTTTTGAAGGTGCAATTACAATACTAACCAAGTGTTCTCCCCTATTAATCCCCGGCAATTAATGCACGTGTTTTCCATGAAACATATTGGCAAATTTCTTTAAGTGAGATTGGTTTGCCAGGCGGGACGCCAAGTGGGCCTTTGTAGCGCCGGTTATCTCGTCCCAGCACATTGGACTAAGCCCTCCAAGCCGAGCGGAGCGCTGCACGCGAGGGGGGACCGTGACGCAATTTGGGTCAAACGTTAATCGCAGGGTGGGTAGAGAGATGGATTTAGTTTGTCTGTTTGTTTTCCTAATTACTGTCAGCGAAGGGGGGGGGGGGGGGGGGAGTCTTCCGGCCGCGCGTTGGTTTGATTTTGCGTTATCTGTTTTCCTTTTTCCTTTTTTCCTTTTTTTTTTTTTTTAATATGAATAACGCGACCGGAGCGAACGGGAAGCTCATGAACATTTTATGAACTCCCCCCCCCCCCCCGCCTGTGTGTGTGTGTGTGTCTCCCCTGGTTTGTCGCCGGGTTTACGCCGCCCCCCCCCTGTCCCCTCTGCTTGCAGGTCCCTGTCGGGCCGCATCGTCGGCGGTGTGTGGTGGTTCTTCACCCTCATCATCATCTCGTCCTACACAGCCAACCTGGCCGCCTTCCTGACCGTGGAGAGGATGGTGTCGCCCATCGAGAGCGCCGAGGACCTGGCCAAGCAGACGGAGATCGCCTACGGGACTCTGGACGCCGGCTCCACCAAGGAGTTCTTCAGGGTGAGGATGAGAGGACGGACGTGCACATCACACACATACGCACACGCGATTCTGGGCTCTATAATTATATAATAGAATTAACTGTCCGTGTTCTATTAAATATACATTAAAATCGATTGAAATTAACATTTTGGTATTTTTTTGTATTTTCAGAGCTTACAACAGCTTATTGTGCGTAATCACCGGGTGTCATGACGTTTCACCGCATATATGTTTGACCTCTTGAACTTGAACTTGAATGAATAACCCAAATAAGATGTTATTATGGATAAGGTGTTGTTGTACACGAGTCTGCATCATTTTGAGTCCTTCGACCAGCATGGCTTTACATGGCTTGTTCGTCAATGGAAATATCCAGTGGAAGTTAAGTCGGGGTCGGGAGCAGCAGAGAAATTAGGTTCTTTGCGTTGCATATTTTAGCAGAGAATGTCCTAAAAATCCCTTCTGTTCCGTGTTTTTTACGTCCGTCAACCTTTTGCGGAATGAATGACCCCATTAAGTAGAAGGTGATCGAACGAGCTGTAGCGTGCATGAAAACGCACTGATAGACACAGACATATTCACATACTGTATAAATTGTATTCGCCAAAAACTAGAGGAAGCCCACTTGTCTCATTTTCCTCTTATATTTGGTTCCCAAATGCCTCCCCCCTTGGCGTCTTGTCGATCCAGAGGTCCAAGATCGCCGTGTTCGAGAAGATGTGGTCCTACATGAAGTCGGCCGACCCGTCCGTGTTCGTCAAGACCACGGACGAGGGCGTGATGAGGGTGCGCAAGTCGAAGGGCAAATACGCCTACCTGCTGGAGTCCACCATGAACGAGTACATAGAGCAGAGGAAGCCCTGCGACACCATGAAGGTGGGGGGCAACCTGGACTCCAAGGGCTATGGCATCGCCACACCCAAGGGCTCCTACCTCAGGTAAAGCTCGGCCCAAGACAAGCCTCTGGAGCTGCAGCTTCCAGCACGAGCCATCTCATTCATCAGAGCACTCATCCTGCAAAAATGCTAGCGTCACCTTAAAGTCGTGTCTCGTCCATTCCTCCATGGTTGCTTTTTGGTCGCCTTGAAAGCATGGATAGAATAAGTTCCCCATTGTGTTTAAACCGTGGTTTTTTTTTTTCTTGCTTTTCTGTTGGCGCCATCGCACTTTTGGTTTCCATAGTCAGGTCGCATCATGCATGCTTGCTACTGTCTCTCCTGGAGATCGTCCCTTGGTTTCGTTTGTGTGTGTGCGTGTGTGTGTGTGTGTGTGTGTGTGTGTGTGTGTGTGTGTGTGTGTGTGTGTGTGTGTGTGTGTGTGTGTGTGTGTGTGTGTGTGTGTGTGTGTGTGTGTGTGTGTGTGCATGTGCGCGTGTGCGTGTGTATCTATCCTAAGCTTTTGTCTGGGCTGAGCACTAGCACAAGTGGCGAAGGGCACCAATGAGAGGTCCCCCCTCCTCTTTCAGAGACACTTCTGGGTTTTTTTGTTTTTTTGGTTATTTTTCTGACTGCCCCCACATTACACTAAGCCTACTCTACGGCCCCGCTGTGGCTGCCTGTTTGATTTGGGCCGCTCCAGAGCCGCGGCACCTTCTCAAACAGACAGAAATGCGCACGCGAATATTTAAGACGAGCACGCCGACGCCCACACCCACACTCATGCACACCGAAAATATGCATCGCTCTCGTGTACTGCTGTGTGCCTGTGCAGATACTCAGGGATGCTCAGACACTCCAGCATTGGAAAGCCCTCACAGCCAGCACACGCATGGATACACCCACGCCCACCCACCCACACACACACACTCAGACACACACACACGCGCGCGCACACACACACACACAGACGCACACACATTCTTTCGTGCACACTCACTCCCGGGCTGCCTGCATTCCCATTATCTTTCCGCTCCATTATAAATTTACAACTCGTCTTGCTTCTCGAACCAGTAGGGCACTCGAAGCAGAATTACCGCTAAAAGAGATTGTCTCCCATATGCCCACTTTTCCACTTGTGCCAGGGCCATGAAATCAGTACACATGAACAGTTTTTTTTGCTATAATATGAATGATACGTAATGTTGACATGTCGTCCCCCCCCCCCCCCCCCCCCCCGCCCCATTGGTACAGGAACAGAAGCTGTCATTTCATATCCACATCTCACCTAAATCAATCTCCCATTTCCCCCATTCCTCTTCTTGATGAAAGACTCTGGAGGGGGTAGTGGGGTGGGGACCATCTGAAGCTTTTAATCTATCTCTAATAAGCTTCATTTATTATAATGAAGGAAGCCATATGGGCAGGCTTCATTCAAATGGGCTTAGCGTCCTTCCAGCCGTCCGCCTTGGTAGACAGCCAGAGGTCAGAGCCCGGCAACTAGAGACAACTTGGCGCCTACCGCCTCGCTTTGGGGGCCCATTTGAATTTCACACAAATTTGATCTCGTGCAGCGGGACCACTGCTGGATTAGTGATAAGACAAGCGGCGCAATCAACCCCACCGCCCTCCTTTCACCCCCAGCCTTCAGCACCAGCTCTCTGAAGCGGCGTAGGACAGCCGAGGATGAACACCCCATCCCCCCCCACCCCCCCCATCATTGATCTCTGACGGTGTTAATTACTAGCGGAGTGATGTATGGTGCTCTGCCGCCGCCACACTGGGCATTCACAGACATCTGATCCTGTCGGGGAAGATGGGTTTCATTAGCACTTAATGAGCATTTATGATTGGAAATATCGTATTAAAGGATGGAAATTGGATCCTAACAGCATTACTGTCATTGTCAGAATTTAAATTGACCCGTTGTTGTTGTTCAGACTCGCGTGAATGTCCTGTGAATTGCGAGGCTTCGGCCACGTCTCCAACATATACTGTATGCATTAAGTGCTGCATGTGTACAATAAAGGAATGGTTTGAATCTCTTTTAGGTTGGCACTTGTTTTATACTCAGTGCTCGTGCAGTACGTAGGTAGGTTTCATTCCCGCTTCAGTTCAGCCTTTTCTCCATACTGGACGCATGGCTCCGTACTCCCATTAATCGTTGCAATGCAAGTAATAGGGGACAAATCCACAAATCCAAACTTGTTTATTTACGTTTAACCTTTGAATTTGCAAAGTTAGACTGCTGTATCATTATGTTTGCTTTGGCTGAATTGTGGAGTGAGTTTTAGCACTGAACGCAGATCATTATCATCCCATTACTTGCATTGAACTTCTGATGGGAGTATGGAGCAGCATGTCAAGTATGTAGAAATGGCTTGACTGCTGCAGGAATTAAGCCTCTCTAGTGAACCCTGTACTTTGAAATCAATGATAAATATTATTATTAATAATGATAATAATAATAATAATGATAATAATAATAATAATAATAATAATAATAACTCTTCTTTTTATAGGATGTGCTGATTGTCTGTCCTCCAAACAGACAAAATGTTTATTATATCAATGAAGTGTACTGTACTGTTTTTCTATGCATATGCTGTTCCTGTTTTCATGCTGGCATCCACCCATTTGACTGAACCCATCGATGCCATTCCATTATTAACACAACTGACCAACTAACCACTGACCAGCAGGTGTTGAGATCGACCATCCATGATCACACACAGTGATTTCTTTCTTTCTGTCTTGAGTCACTGGGCTGAGAAAGAATTCAGAGGTTTTACCAGCTCCCAGGACGCCCGTGTTTCCCTACAGCTGTGTTGTGCACTCCTGCTTGTGGATAATGGCCCTCTGCGTCTCCCAATGAAAGACAGGCAGACTATCACTGATGCATGTGAAATGGTCACTGTGGAACTGGAAGTGGATTGAAGAAAAACAAAGGAAAATTCCCTTTTGAAAACAATGAGGGTTATTTAAAAAAGTCAAAGAATTATGATTGAAAATGGATCATCCTGCCTGTCTTTCTACGGATGCAGAGAGTGCTTTTTCACAGCCTGTCAGCTATAGGAAATACACACACATACTGTAAATACTTGAACAGAAAGAGAGAGAGAGAGAGAGCAAGTCCTGATGGAGATGTTTTGAACCTGGTGGTTGAAATAGACGGTGTTTCCTCTCTTGCGCTGCAGCATATCCCTCCCCCAAAATTGGAAGAATGAGATCAACAGTTAAGCAAAGAAATGAACTTGACAGCATAAGTGCCCGGTGCCCAGTGCGCATTTGTCCCAGCCGCTTTTTTTTTTTTTTTTTTTTTTTTTAATGGACCGGTCTCTAATAGGTGTAAATTAATCATCACAGGCCCCCTAATTTGGCTCGGCGCAGTTAAGTGTTGAATGCGGAGAGGTTTGGTTGCCATGGCGACCGTTATATGCCGGAACCGCAGAGGGGAGATTACGGTCTGCGGACGGACCGCCGAGTCTAAAGCATCTCCAGTTTCGCGGGCGCCTGCTCTGCCTCCCTCTGAGGCCCCTGCTTGGTAAAACCTGACTCGACTATGGCCACCCAGCATTTCAGCCCATTAAAAGATATATGACTAACATATGTACTGTTAGCATGAAAACTCCTGCTCCATATCAGTAGCCATGTAAGCAGGAGGGTTGAGTAACAAGTCAATGTTGTCATAATCACCACCACCGCCACAGTTACAACCCAATTCTGCTCTATCTGTCCCATAGACATGTCTCCTAATGGCTATCGTTTTCACTTATCGTTTTCAAGAAACCCAGTTAACCTGGCAGTGTTAAAACTGAACGAGCAGGGCCTCTTGGACAAATTGAAAAACAAGTGGTGGTACGACAAGGGAGAGTGCGGCAGCGGGGGCGGGGACTCCAAGGTCAGAGCCAGTTTGACTAACCCAGCGGGTAACCCACTGCCAATACAGGGGGGATGCGGGGTAACCGGCAGGCCCACGCTGCACCGCCGCTCTGGCAAAACACCCACCTACTCTGAAAAATGAAGGGTGTCCCTCAAGCCAGGGTAATTGTTTTGGCCTTTTATAGACTATATAGAGGACCCGCGGAGGGCAAAACAAAGCTATATATGGCCTCCGCTGGTTGAGTAAAATAGACAACTATCGGTTGTTAGGTCAAACCTTTAGCTGGATTGTGTCCATTTCTGCACCCATCCAGTGACTATCTTATTATTGTAAAGATCTGGTCCTCAATATCGGACGTTCTTGAACCAATTCGACGTCCTTCTTGGTGAGCAGTGTGCCGGTTACCCAAAGTGATATAGTAATACACATCTACTGCCTTAGGGAGCCAGTTAACAAAGCTAGATGGAGTATTAATGCATATCACTTTGACTCTGACTGATTTTTTTTAACCATGTGTCACTGCTGTATCTGTGTGTGTGTGTGTGTGTGTGTGTATTTTACTGCCTCTGTGTCTCTGACTGAATAACATAAAATAACATGGTGTGTGATGTTATTTATGTTATTTCCTTTTGGTCGGAAGAATCCCAGTAAACCTAGCGGTGTTGAAACTCAATGAGCAAGCCGTCTTAGACAAACTGAAAAACAAATGGTGGTACGATAAGGGAGAGTGTGGCAGCAAGGACTCCGGCAGAAAGGTCAGTCTTCAAAACCCTGTCCTGTCACCTCACAGCACCTCCCAGCACAACCCTGAACTTATCCTACACCAGCCCTCCAGAAACCCCCCCCCCCAAAACCCCCCGACCCACCTCGCAACCAGACCCCCGTGCCCCCAAGGGCCCCCAATAGCCTCAACAGCAGCACTGTGGTTACTCTCTCTCCACACACTGATGGCCTCACGTTGCATCACATTTACTCATAACTGCAATTGAGGCAATTGTTTACAGTATTCTTAGTCGACGATCGAGACATCTGCCCCCCCTCAAACAAGTTCAGTGAGGCCTCATCTAGAGATGGTGATTCTTGCATTCTAGATTTGATCGCAATCATTCAACACACTCACACATTTTTGCACCAAAAAACCAATTGACCCAAAGATTTTTTTTTATTTTATTTTTTTATTGTTGTACTTGTTTCGTCTTGGAAGAGTAGGAAAAGTCAGTGTGGAGAGATTATAACATGAAGCTATGTTGGAATGCCCCCACCCTTGCCTTTTTGGCCCTAATACTGACTCTGCCCTGACTTTCTCTCACTGTAACATGGAGTGTGCATGTTTGGATGCAAACCCTGTCAAACTTTTAGGCCCCGAATCACACAAACTGCAACAGACGACAGTACCTTTGCATGCATTTACTCTCAAAAACAAATAGCACTGGTAAATGGCCTATAATATCAAGCACAAGCATACCCCGATAGGGCAATTTTGAATCGATAGTTACTGCAAATGTCAAATTTTCATTTTTAATTACATAGTCACAAATATACCTCTAGAATATTATCACATAGTTATTTGTTGTCAGAATAGGCTTTTATGATAATAGGGTTTACCTGCTACCAGCTGTTTGCAAGCAGTCATGGTTGGTCTGCACAGTTCCTTCCCACAGACTTGATATGGCTCCAAAAGAACAAATTACTACTATTGGAGATGCAATTACTGAAATAATTCCTTACTATGCTTTCACAAAATTAAGGCTAGGTTATCCAAAATGCATGCAGCATCAATGAAGTATTGAGGTGTTGATTTTATTGAATGGAAATCTTAAAGGCCACCTCCAGACCGTTTCAAGCCCCGCTCTCCCGCCCTCGTTCTTTCCTCCAAATCCAAAATGAGGGGTTTAGTGTGATTAGTATTTGATCGTCACACATTAGTAACGCCATGGCAACCGGTGATTAATGGAACCAAATTCACACCGACTGGCTGACATCGATAGCTAACGAGAGGGGGGAAAACGAACACGGTGACCACTTAAATCTGAAAATGATGATAGATAGATGACACACACTCAATTGAATTGCTGTCAAAAGGTTATAGTGTGGAGAACAAGCCTGAAAAAATGTTTTAATTTCACAGTTAGTGGGCATATGTCACTTTTCGTGAAGTGTCATTTCAAGAGTTTGAAAGTTTGAACTTTTGGTGCTTAAATCAGTAACTTCTCAAAAATGTTGAGTGGTGACTGGTTGAATAGAATGAACTGTAGCAGTGTATGCCATGGAAGAATAGTTCAGAAATGGCAAAGAATTCCCCAAAATACTGAAGGTGGCCTTTAAGATGTGAATGTGGCTAATGGGTTGGGAACCAGTGCCGTTCGTTCTACCCTCACTTAAAGGTTGTATCAGTAGGGTTTGCCGTCCTTGGTGGAATACCATCAAACGTTGAAAAGAAGCATACAAATTGCCAGCATTAATAAAGCGATTTTGCTGCAGCATCTCAAGTAATGGTGTGTGATTTCTAAAAATAATTACTTCAAATCCCCGTCCAAGCATTCTAGTCTGTGTAGAGGCAATAACAACTTTAGAAATAAAAAATTGCACTCGCCTCACACGGGTGCCAATTTATGTAGCGTTGGTATGGTTTATCAAACTATTAAATGATCATAACAAATTACTTTTATTTTGATAACCAAGAGGAAGTGGACTTGCACTCACGGCCGGCTATCCAAAGACATTTATAAAAAATGGGGCACCACCTCCAACTTAGGAGGAAACAAAAATAACCCAAATGAACTAAAACTGATCAGTCTCATAAGGATTTGAGCAATTCTCCTGATACATTTACCCCTGTCTTCTATTTTTAAAAAACACAAGCCGACAAACTTCTTTCTGATAAATGGGATTTATTTTATCATGCTAAATAATTGAATAAACAAAATAATAGTATACTATATGATCAAGAAAATAACCAAATAAATACAGGATTTAAAATTAGGTAACAACTTCAACTCAGGGACAATAGTGAGGTAGGTAGTTACATCACTCTTTATTCAAAACGATAATGGCGCGACGTGCGCTACGGGAAATTAACGTCTCAAAAGATTTAATGAATTTAATTTGACATTAACTCGGAGCAGATTGGAAGCCTTTGCCTGACTTGTCACCGAGTCAGAGGTGGGAAGTTTCAGTAGACCCCAAAGTTTGACAGTTTTGAAAGTTTGTAGACAACTTTGTATCTACGGTTCGTCTGACGGTAGTTTGGGCTACGCCGTGTGGGTTTCCGGCCAGTGGTTGCTTCCCAGGCGAAGCCGGACGGTTAACCGAGCAGATGAGGTCCTGACCATGGCCTGCTACGAGGCGACTTCCCTTCAGAGGGCCTAAACCGCAAGGTTTAGTGATACCAAAATAATATAAAGAAAACACAGTCCTGCAGTTGGCTAAATGAAGCAGACTTGTTCGGTGAAAATTCAACCGCGCGCAGATTTTGGCGAGAGCAAAACTCAAAGAAAAGACGTTGCAAAACTGAAACTAAAAATAATGGAGTTCTCTTGAGCTGAATCTGTTTGCACAGCGATGAACGCTTGATTATTTTCATAGAGACACCTACAAAAATAATGTTACTTTAATCACTGGCTGATTTAACACCGACTCACATCAATAGAGACTTAAACAAATGAGAAGATCCATGGTGTGTCCATGGTTACGACAGACTTTCTGGAGAGAAAGCTCTCAGCATGAGGCATAGTTCAAAGGGAAAGAACGTGCGCGTGTGAGACAGAGACAGAGAGAGAGAGAGAGAGAGAAGGGAGGGGTCAGTCTCTGTTGACCAGGTCTCCAGCCTAAATAATAAAACACAGTCATTCGGGGATGAAGGTAAAATTTAGCAGCTCCGGGGTCTCAGCAAGGGTTCACCCCTTGGGATCACTGAGGAGACGCGGTCCGGCAGACCCGATATGTCTGTGAAACTCTCACCTCCTGAATTCGGGAAGCAAGGCAAGGTTGCTCTTGCCACGTGAAAATCTTACTGATACAGCCATTAAGTCGGGTAGCACCAACCAGTTGAATTCTTGACCCATAAGTAAAACCGCTTCCTGCACATCACATATCTTACAATATTTAAGGAGAGTAAGATTTAAAAAAAAGACAAAAGTATTTTTCAAAACCCCAAATTGTTGCATACGTTTAGCTACATTCGTTGAAACACCTTGTCAGGGGATTTAGATCTGTTCTACTTCTAACACCCTTCACATGCGTTAAGGATCAGGATTATTCAATGAAGAAATGCCATTCCAAATAACTGTTACAGACATAACACACATTTCAGATATAAATACTCAAAATGTGATCTCAGCGATAGAATGCTTTGGCTTACATGTATGACGTATTTACACTGTCTATGCCTATGCCTACGCCCCCAACACTGATCTTGTTTTCTTTTGCGTGATGTGAACCTTTAAGTTTCATACGTGTCGTCCCGTCCAGTACGTTACACGTGTGATGTAATTCCCTGTGTCTTTTTGAGTTTCTGTGTCAACGTATTTATGTGTGTGTATTTGTGATTCCTACATGTGGGTCTCCGTGTTTAGCCAAACTAGTGATGAGGTCTCTCTTTGCCCCGCTTTCCTCCACTCCCCAAAAACCGCAGGACAAGACGAGCGCCCTGAGCCTGAGCAACGTGGCGGGCGTCTTCTACATCCTGATCGGTGGCCTGGGCCTGGCCATGCTGGTGGCGCTGGTCGAGTTCTGCTACAAGTCGCGAACCGAGTCCCGCCGAATGAAGGTGTCGACCGCGCGAGCCGCTGCAGTCTCAGCCGCTCAGGCCTTTCACTGCTCAGCCTTAGACAGTGGTGCTAGCGCCCCCTACACAGAGCTGCAGAGCTACGGCCTGTACGCCAACAACACGGTTAAGATATAAGGGGCAGAGCGCGGCCACGGGGTAGGAAACGCTGTGGTCAAGCCGTGATGATGATGATGTTGATGTTGATGATGTTGATGATGATGTTGATGATGATGATGATGATGATGATGATGATGATGATGATAACATCTGCCTCCTCACCCCCTCCCCCGCCCCGCCCATCTAACCATGATCACAGTAGAGCCCCTCTCACGGCTTCCACCCCAGTGCAAACGCTCTCTCCTGTTCCTACTTCTCCTTCCTGCAGCTTTTTCACTCCCTCTATACTTCTATACTTTCCTATTTTTTGTAGCGTGCAAGGTATCATTTGATTTTAAATTGCCCTTATGCCTGTTTGATACTGTATAGTAGAGAGCCTTCAACTTTTTAGGCAGTAGTTACAAGCTGCCAACAAACAGCTATTTACATCATGCAAACACGTTTATTTTAAATAGTTTAGCGGGTTTTTTTTATTTGGTCAAAACAACTGGAGTAGGCTGCTAGATATGTAATGATACCATTGAATTATTTGGATTATATTGGATTGCATATTTATTTGTAAATTATTTATTTAATTTGTTTTCAAAAATGATTTTTTATTTTATTATATCGGTGCTGTTGTGCCCATGACCATAGCTGGGTTTACACAGTGGTATAGGCTTGACTTACACGCTGACCTTAGAACTTATACTGACCTCAAAAATTAAGTAGTTTGCTTGTTTGCGCAGATTAATGATCATTGATGTTCTAAAGATTCTCTTTCCTACCTTGACAGTAAATATATAACATACAGTAAAATATAAATATATATAATATATATATATATATATATATATATATATATATATATATATATATATATAAATTGTTTCCACAACACGGGTGCAAAGGCAATTTGAAGCAAACGGGTACAGTGACCTTCCTATGTCTTTCTCCACCCTGCTCCCTCTTTTCTCCGTTGTGCTGCTTGTCTTGCAATGTAGGTCCCATCGTAGTGCGCATCCTATCTGTGTGCCATGAGGACGGCCCGGGGCCGCCGCCATGTGTTCCATCACCGCTTTGAGCGAAGAACCAGGGTTCACCCCAGGGTTAAACCCATTCAAAACCTATGATTCAAATTTGAAATATGATCTGGGGCAACACATTTTATAAGCACTTGAATCACAAGGATGTGTTTGTGAGGCCCAGAAAACCTCGCATTAGATTCTTAGTTCCGAGTCTTAGTTTGCATCAAACACCGCCAGACGCTCTGAAATCTGAATCAGTGACTGAATTCATCCAAACGCATTTTTAATGCAGAATATTTTAGGCAAGTAAACCGGCGAGAAAGGCCAAAGCCAGGGAGTCGTCTTCTGCAGCCGGAATTTCTGGTATTTTTTTAATCAGCCCGTGAAAAGACACCTGATAAGTATGCTTATCGGATTGGCTGGAAGCCTATTAGTCCAGCGGTGCCTTTTATGCTGTTTGGCGAGCAGGGGAAAAACAAAGCAGATCCAATTAGGGGCTGTTGTAATTCTCCAATCCCCACACAACTTACAGGTTGCTCCAGATCACATTGGACTTCGCCAAATTTAATCAGCTATGGAGAAAGAGGCGTTGGAAAGGCTGGCACCCACACACACACACACACACACACACACACACACACACTAACATCACACAAACACAAACATCACACATCATTAGCGCTGCTTTTGGGCCCGCTGGCTTTAATTGTATTAAATCCAGTGGAGCAAACTTAAACTGTAGAATGGAGCAGTAAAGCCAATGAGCTCAGGCTCGGCTCCCTATCGAACCGCCCACACTTCTGCCGCGCTCCTCCTGTTCCAAACGTGAATAAAACGATGAATTATGTCGACATGCCGGCGCCGCGTTCCTCCACCTGTGAATAACACAGCGGACAAGATGGAGGCAATGAAAGCCAACCACCCCCCTAGCCATATACTATGCTCGCGGAGAGGCTTTTTTTTTTTTTGTACATCAAAAAGCTCCACGAGCTCCAACATTACGAAGGTGACATTAACAGCCATTTGCATTAAAATATCCAAGTAATAACAATGATGCAAACACGTATGGTGAAAAAAGTCACCCTACACCCCCAACTTTTTCCCACAGGTTTGAAATACACTTGTGGTGGCAGGGATGGGGGGGGGGGGCACCAACATGAATTAAGTGTTTCACGTCCGTGTCTTCCGACGTGACACCGGAGAACGAGTCCCCGAGTTAATCGATCCTTCTCGTGGACGGATGAAAAAAAAAAAATGCTAAAATGGGTCGACGCCACCCCCACACACACACACACACACGCACATACACACACACACACACACACACACACACAAAACTCTTCCAATCTGGACGATTCACAAAAGTCATCCAAATTGATGTGGAATTAAGCAACATTTGAGGAAAGTGAGTTGTTTGCATCCCTGTGATGAGTTGCAAAGCCAGAGGAATGGCCTCAGACCTTCGACACATCCTAAAAACCTTTACATTCCCGTGCCGCCCGCTGATGCTCGTGGTCGCCGTGTCAGTGATTCCCCTTGCCCGCGGATGACCCGCTGGCTCACCATTGTTTCATTTTTGGTTGTCCCCGACAGCAATCCATCAACGACGCCATGCACTGCTCCACCCTGACCCGGATGAGCGGCAACGGGAGCGGCGGTGGCGGCGTCGGCGGCGGCGGTGGTGGCGGCGGCGGCGGTGGCGGCGGCGGAGGCGGCGGCGAGAACGGACGCCTCCTCACCCACGACTTCCCCAAAACCGTCCAGACGCTGCCCTGCATGAGCCACACCGCCAGCATGGGACTGGGCGCCTCCGGCATGTGAGCGCGCCACGCGGGGGGCGCGGGCGTGGCGGCGTGTGCAGGGGGGGGTCGGCGGTGCGGACGGGGAAGAGCGTCCGAGACTTTGTGACCGAACAATCGCGGCCGCCGGGATTGACCCGCGCGCAATTTTTTTTCAGCACAGAAACACAAAGCAAACCACGCCCCCCCCCCCCCCCCCACCGCTCCCGCCGACCCCACCCCCACCACCACCACCACCCCCCGCGCGCTGGCTGCCAAACTGCCCCGACCGCACCTAGAGACCAAACTGCCAAAATGCACTCACTTTAAACGACGGACGAACCCAGACATATTCTGTTTTCGTTTTGTTCGTTTTTTTTGTTTTGTTTTGTTTTCTAAAGAGGAGTTGGAAAAAGAACGAAAGGGGCGGGGGGGGGGGGGGTGATTCGCAATAAAGGAGCCGTCGCTGAGGGGTGCGTTTTTTGGCGGGGCTTTTTTTTTTTTTCTATTCTTTTACATCAAAAACCGAAAAAGAGAGAGAGAGAGAGAAAAAAGAGAGAGAGAAAGCCAGGGGTTGGAAGCCGTGCCTCTACTGGGATGCCAAGCCTGCTCCGTCCGTCCGTGTGGTGTGTGCGATGTCTTCACCTGGGCCCCGCCCTTCCTCTCGCCCACGGCGCCCTCCCCTGTCGGGAACGACACGGCGGGAGGAATCGTCGATGTTGTTGTTTCTATGTGGATGCCGTCCTCCTTCATCTACACTCCACAGCGCTCCCGGTCGGACGGAACGCGGCGGTGTCGGCGTGCCGACGCGGTTTGAAGCCGCCGACGGCGCTGAACTTTGTCCAAAATGTTGGATTTTTTTTGCTTTTTGTTTGTAATCCTCTTCAAATACGCGGGCCGACGACAACAGACGATCCATTTGCTGCTACGCCTCATTTTGAACACGCCATGCCTTGTCTTTGTGCCACACGCCACGACTCACAAAACGCACACACGCGCACGCACACACATGGGTGCACACACACACACACACAGAAACACACCTTGTTGCTACTAACATCATTCCAGAAAGAAGGTAGAGAGAGATTTTTTTTTAGGGGTTTTAAGGATTAGGAGCGATCCGGCACGGAAAAATAACGACCCCCAACTGGTTTTTTTTAAGTAGGAAGAACGAGAGACGAGCGAGAGAACGTGGGCGCCGAAAAACAAACAAAAAAAAAGTGTACAGACAACACTGTGTGTGCCGCCGCAGCGTAAACACACACACCCACACACACACACGCGCGCGCCCGCCCGCGCACCCGCGAGAAGACGACGACATCTCACTTCATCCGAGGAGGAATTTTCTAGAGTTTCTATCGTTGGAGTGCTTTCTGTAAAAAAAAAAACGAAACAAAAAAAACCAATTCAGTCATTCCTACAGTAATTGTGATGTCTAGTATTTTACTTTAATTTGAGTTGTATTGATGAAATGAGCAGCGCAGTACAGTACTGAGATGGACTCTTCCAGTGTGATTGACAGATTTGACACAACCAAAATGAATTTGTCATTCAACACAATTTTTTTTTTTTTTGTTGTTGTTTTTATTTTTTGCTCACTTATATGTCAAGAAAACAAAGATCAGGGTCAAAGGACCTGAACATTCAACACTATATTTGACTTTTTTTTCCAGAATCAAGATATTTAATAATGATTCATTTGAGTGGGCTTTATAGCCCATTCTACAACAGATACGTATTTATTTTATTATTATTATTATTATTATTATGCACACAAACACAGTATAGTTAAACCTTTTATTTCCCTCATTTCCAGCTTAACAAAGAATTTAACACAAGGACTGAACAAAATAAATCACACATCTAATTCTACACACAGCCATAGCAACAACAAATAGGACGTCAGAAGTTTCTCGTGTTGAATCCTAAATCTCTCCGGCCTATTATGTAAATAAAGAAAGCCCCGTCCCCCCAGCAAAAACATCTGTTCCCCCACTTCCCATGATTCCTCATTGCACCAAAATTTAATTTTTTTTCCAACCTGTGTGTGTGTGTGTGTGTGTGTGTGTGTGTGTGTGTGTGTGTGTGTGTGTGTGTGTGTGTGTGTGTGTGTGTGCTCCTCTTCCTTTCTTCCAAGGTTGTATGGAAGAAGACACAGCACAAACAGTCTTTGGCGGAGCGTTTACCTTTCAGACGATGTTTTTCTACGCCATGACGAATTTGTAAAAAAAAAAAAGAGAAAAAGTAAAAGACACTGGATATCTGTCACATAAAGGCGCGTTTTGGGGAGTGGTGGGTGTGTGTGTGCCGCACTTCAAGGGTGTTAAAAAAGAGAAGAAAAAAAAAAAGGGCCAATGTTCAATAACCTGTAGATGCAAATGTTGTTCAAGAACCAGGTAAGGCTGATTTCGTTTGGATTTTTTATTTATTATTATTTTTTTTTTATGCTGTGTTTTTTATATTTGTTTTGGTAAATTTAATTAATTCAGTTTGAGTTTTCTGCCATTTTATCTTTTTTTCTTTCACTTTTCGACAAAAGCTATTTTATTACGACTCTATCAAGGGTGCAATGTGTCGAATATTCAGAACGGACTTGGCAGAAATGGAATATAATATTCATAAGTATGTTTTAATTAGTGCATAATCCCATGAAAATAAGAATCGTACGGGATAATAAAGGGGTAATAAGGGATTCCGTTTGTTGCAGTCTGCAACCTCACCGCTAGATGCCACTAAATTCCACACACTGCACCTTTAAGTGACAGTTGGTTCCACCTGGAAACCTTGTTATGGTTTTTTGTTGTTGTTGTGGTTGTTGTTTTTTCTAAACATCACTATCAAAACAAACAAACAAAAAAAAAAAGGTGTTGCTGAGTTTAAATATGAAAAACAATTAAAAAAAAAAAAGAGAAACGATGGAGAATATACATAAGTTCATGTATGGATTGGAAGAGGTATGTACGTAGCTTACAAGACTTTTGGGAAACAACATTTTTTTCTAGCCAAAGTGTCCTGAAGGAAGTCATCATGCTTTTGTAACTGAATAAAGGAATAAGCTATTTCCATTCGTTTGCCTTTTTTTTTTTTTCCTTCTCACTCGTCTCCAGCTGACGCCGTGGGCCGACGGGAAGCGCTTTCAGACGTTTGGCTTACAAAACGTACGTTTGAGACTTACCGCTTCTTTCCTGCCACGCCGGGTCTGAGTAAATTATTCACAGATATGCGGAAATAACCCAATTTCTGCAGGATTTATTAGCACGTCGTTTACCGGGTGGTGCCCCCCCCCCCCCCCACCACCACCACCACCACCACCAACACCACCATACGCAGTCTTTTTTTTTTAATCCATCTGTTTGGTTTTTTTATATTTAATTTCATTAATAGTGACTGTAAAACCATTTGCATGTATGTGTGTGTGTGTGTGTGTGTGTGTGTGTGCGCGTGCGTGCGTGTGTGTGTGTGGGTGTGTGTGTGTGTGTGCGCGCGTGTGTGCGTGTGTGTGCATGCGCGCGTGTGTCTGTATGTGTGTGTGTGTGTGTTTTAGTGTGTGTGTGTGTGTGTGTGTGTGTGTGTGTGTGTGAGGGCGGGAAAAAGAGGACAGGTGTTGAACAGGCAGAGAAAACCTCTCATGCTACGGTGTTTTCTTCTTGGTGTTGTTCAGACTAATAGGATGTAGAAGGTTGTTGTGGCGATACAAATGCACTGTGTCGTGTCGTGTGTGTGTGTGCGTGTGTGCGTGCGTGCGTGCGTGTGCGTGTGTGTGTGTGCGTGCGTGCCTGCGTGCGTGCGTGGGTGTGTGTGCGTGTGTGCTTGTGTGTGTGTGTGTGTGTGTGTGTGTGTGTGTGTGTGTGTGTGTGTGTGTGTGTGTGTGTGTGTGCCTGCGCAGTGGAGACAGATAGCAGGATGTCACACTGTGTCGCACCCCGTCATTAGTGGCATCAACGACCGGAAAAGCCCTACCGCTGCTCAAACACTCTCTCTCTCTCTCTCTCTCTCTCTCTCTCTCTCTCTCTCTCTCTCTCTCTCTCTCTCTCTGGCAAAAGCCTACAATTAACATCCCTCTCCCACTCTTCTGCTCCCTCTCCCTCTCTCTCTTTTTTGCCCGCTCTATTTGGCCAGAATGTAAATGGACTGGTGTGAGAGGACTTCTTACTCATGTGGTTCATTGAAGTGACTGCCGTGCTGATGTGCAGTGTAACCACGCCGCCTTGAGTACCGCATGATTGTGCATTTTTTTCATGATAGTGATCCTCCGATGTCCATCAATTGAAAAAGGCCTTGAAAGGGTGCGGAATATACAAGAAACGTTTTTGAGAAGGATTTGAAAAGTAGTTCAGAAGTAGTTCGGGACCAATATTTCGAGACCCGACAAAACAAAACTGAAATTTAATATAATATTTCTGTATATATTTATATATAATATATTAGCTTTTTCATCATAAATTTAAGGTAACACAAATAATTGTTATTGATATTTGATATTGATATTGTCATTAATAACAGTTCCCTTACGGGTCCCTTAAGTTGCTCAAATAATGGTAACATATTTCTGAATGTTATTCTTTATCCGTCTGCAACCACAAAAACAATGATCAGCATACAGGCATGACACAGAAAGCAGAACGTCCGGGTGCTGTTGACCTGCATGCACAGGCGGTCTTCCCATATTTCATTGTTTGGCAATTGCCTGGAGCCTCGTGTACTAGGGGGCCTGGGGAATTTGTGGGTATGTTTTTATTCTTCATTTTTTTATTATTATTGGGGTTTTTTTTTGGGTTTTTTTTTTTCTCATAAAAACTGTTTTCCTTTGTTACTTCAAGGATCGGTGCTGTGCATCACTCACATCCCATAAGCATCCCAATAATTAGAATTAGGACAAAGGGCCCTTGGAGAACGTACAGAATGGACACAGACCTGGAGGGCGGAGGAGAGGGAACACACACTTGTATTGTTGGGACTTTTGTGATGAGAAGCTCTTTACGTGAATGGAATTCTCACAGGCTGCTGGGCTTGTGACTCACAGGTTTTTGGGATTTTAGTCCATGCCTACAACACAGCGATAACCAATACGTACGTCGTCTGAGTACATTACAACCACGTGAATAAGCAAAAGTAACAATAAACCTGTTACACGGCACTACAAGAATTAGCATCAGTGCAAAACCCAGTCTGGTCCACATTATTATACCCTCCAATTGATTGTTTTTAAGTATTGATTAAATTTTGTTCTTGATGTTGTATTAAATAACCCATAATTGCTTTGATCAAATATATTCCTCCATATGAAGACCTTTAACAGCATATCGAAGCCAATACCCAAAGCGGGTTTTAGACACGTCTAAAACAGTCACGGGTTCAAGTGCAGATTTTTCCATCCAAGTCCTGTTCCCTTCATCAAATTATTTGAAGAGATGACCAAGCTCAATAAGACTCAGTGCCTCAAAGAGGTAAGCCGCTGTCGGAAGGCTTCCAAGTTCAAGAACCTCAGGCTTTGATGCCCAGGTTGGAGTTTGAAAGCTGGCAACACCAAGTAGGCGTTTGAAAGTGCCCAGTGACCGGGCTGAGCCCTCGTTCTCGGGGTGCATTTAAATACACCTATGGGGTGCCGCCTTTCAAAAGCTCTCTTTGCGTTGGACAACATCAGCTGTTAGGTCTCCGTGGCTCAAAGAGGTAAGTCGCTGTGGGAGGACTCTGTCTCCTCCAATCATCTGATTTACGAAACAATGGCGGTAACTTGGATGGCAGAGTGTGCAATTAAACCTGTGGCAGAAGCACTGAAAGCTAGCATCTCAACCCATCACACCAGGTAGTCCTACCGGGGTCCAGCTAACTGCACAACAGTTATTTTGTCAGGGTGTTGGTACTTAAATACTTCATTAAAAGATCTACGTGAATGAGTTAAGGAATTTGCCCATTACCTGTCTATTTCTACAGTGGCCCTGAGAGCTCAACACACTGCAACTTAAGAAAACAAATAGACAAAAAACAGGCAAATTAAGAAAAGGACTTCACCAGTATCAACCCGGATGTGTCGAACGAACTGCATACCAAAACGATTTGCAAATACGAAAAAAACACAACCGCATTAACAGAAAACACAATGTTAAAACCACATTACCGAAGTGAGCCACCCCGGATGCACCGATTTATCTGCAATAAATTAGACTAAACTCAATTATTTCAACCTGGGACCGCAACCATCACAGGCAAATCGCGCCACGCGAGACCACCATTTCCAAATCCTCCATCTGGTCTTCCATGCAATTAATTAATAGAAAAAAGAACTTTTATATCAAACCACCGTTTTTATTCAAGCCATTTATGTACGATCTTCCAAAACGGCATCTTCCGGCTCCCTGATAGCATTGTGTCGTTTGCGAATGATTTAAATCTTTTGGGTGAAAAAGGTGATGCACTCACTTGTGAAACAAATCACTGATTCACTGAGCCAGTGTGTGGTGTAGGGAAGGTGTTGTTTAAGCAGCCACAGCTGTCCTGGGTCTGGGTCCACACCAGGTCTAGGCTCTAGGGCCCGGGATCAGCGTGGCTGTACGCCTGTTGCTCGCTGATTGGTCAAACGAGCGACGGGTAAAACCCCCACCCCCAAACACACGCAGGAGAGGAGCCCTTGTCATGATGATATTATATGCTGTCCATCTGCTCCTGGGCTTGCTCCACCTAGCCCACTCTCTAGGATAAACGTGTGTGTCTTCTTCGCCTGTCGCTGTGTCACAGTTCGTTCGCCAAAAAGATTTGTTCACGAACGACAAATCACGGAGCCGGTAGAAGCCGTTTTCAATGGAGTATTGTACTTAAATAGCTTAAATAAAAACTGTGGAGTGATATAAAGGCTGATTTTTTTCTGTTTATTAATTGCATGGAGGAAGCAGATGGAGTATTTGGACATGGTAGTTTCACGTGGCACAATGTATAATTATGTATAAACTCTTATACATAAATACAGACACAAAATAATTTAGTTCCATTTATTGTGTTGCAGATAAATCAGCACATGTGGTGTGGCTCACATCCGTAATGTGGTTTTGTGGTTGTGTTTTCCGTGAATGCAAATCGTTTTGTTATGCAGTTTGTTTAACATGTCTGGATTTGCAGCGCGCTTTGCAAATGCTGCGAATGTGGTGTCACATTGGTGTAGATGTTTCATTAATTTGCTTGTGTTTTGTCTATTTGCATGTGTTTTCTTAAGTTGCAATTGGGTGGTGGCTTTTGCATTTGTGTTTTGTCTCTTTGCATTTGTTTTCTTAAGTTGCAGTGTGTTCAGCTATCAGGGCCACTGTATCTATCATATGGTATAAATCAGGTAGGAAATGGAAATTGTCCGTGAAAGATATACATATCAAAAAAAGATAACAAACACTTCAGCATTTCCTATTGTGAAGTAGTCACAATTTACACATGATGAAGTTGAAAGGATAAAATATATGCACAATTTTGAACAAAAAGTCCTTACTTCTACCTGTGGAATGAAATATTTATGAAGTAAAAGAAAAACAGTGTGCCAATGTTTTCTATTAAAATAAATAAAGTGCTGCAGTTGCATCAAGCATGAGGCGTCATGCTTCACTCTCTAACAACCACAATTTTGGTCAGAATGTGTGAAGTCTGGATTCAAATCCACGGTCCAGTGCCCACAGTGAATGAGCTTATGGCACTGAGCTCAAGCTTGTGCTGTTCTCAGGAAACTGTTGTGTAATCACTTTGACATTCTTCCTCTCAAGGTCTCTGCATGGGCCTGCTTCTCAGATTGGGGTCCCAGAGACAAACTCTTGGTCCATGGTCTACTGTGTACCAAGCTGAGGGTCCTTGATGCGAAAAAAAAAGTTTGAGAATCACTGCTGTAACCTGTGCGTGTTCCCCCGGGAACTGTCCAAGGTACCTGCATGTCAATTTAAATTCCTGGTACCTTGGACAGTTCCCCACTACTGCACATCTTTTATCCAGTCAAAAACCCAGCGTTCTAGTCCATGCATGTGACGCTTCACGCTTTGGTCATCACAGTAGAATCAACAGCCTCTCAGTTTCAACTGAGAGGAAAATGCCTTTGACACGTGATACATTCGGGCCATGATTCATTAGCCATGACTAAATCTGTACTCACCTTGCACACAGCTTATAGGAACAGAGGTTCATGGAGAAACGCAGTGATGCGGCAATGTTTTTGATAAAGATGGTTGTGTGTGCGCTATGTTTACTGATTTTGTGACTTTCTATGGCTTGTTGTGAGGAAATGACCAAAGAAAAACAGAGCGTACGAAAACGGTATGGTCAAGAAAGCTTATATACTGTAAGGTATATGCTCCATAAGGTGTCATTCAGAGAGCGTGTGGAGAAAAGATATCGAGAGAGTGTGGGAAGAGGATGAGCATAAAGAAAGAAAGAAAGAAAGAAAGAAAGAAAGACAGGGAAGCCCGAGCATCTTGTTGTCAAGGGGAGAGTGATGGAAAGGGAGCGCTAGTTAATTGTGTCCAGGTGCAGATCTCAAGTGTGTTTTGGTTCTCATTAGAGACGGGTGGATGAACAGTATGCGCGCACACGTGCGCACACACACACACATTCTCTCACACACACACACACACACACACACACATTCAGACACAAATGGGCAGGTATGTACCATTGCAGTGTTTTCCTAAGAGCCAGCTGCTGATTAGTGCATCGGCCAAGATCCAATGGAACGAAACAGAGAGACACATATACAGTAAGGCACGGGTTCATTTTGTCGTAGAACCTGTGTCAGCATCACACCCCCATGCTGCTTTAAAGGACCACAACCCGTCAAATGTAGTTTTTACACATTATGCATTGACCATGACCATTTTCTTGATGATAGCTCACAAGATATTGTTTCTGTTTTCGGCAACGATATGGTGAGAAACCTTCCTCAAAATGTTCTCCTGGTCCCATTGATAACTACGGCGCTGTGCATTTTTGTCAAGGGAACCTCGATTTAGCCATATTTTGTATTTCATAATTCCATTTGAAAAGGCCTTTACTTCAATAAAAACAAATTATGGAGAGAGATCAATGTTTGACTAATGAAAATGTGCTAGTAAACTGTGTGAAACCTTTGTATGAGTATGAGCGTGGTGTTTTTAATACCTTTATAAGGTATTAAAGGTATAACCCAACGGGGAAGGTCTTTATATAGATGTTTTTGCTTCGGATAGTTTTATTTCCAGGTTGAAATCAATCCCTCCCTCTCCGCCTTGTGTTAAATCGTCGTTGTTTTGAGGAGACAGCGCTGAATGCCGTTGCAATGTTTCCGCCGGCGTGAGGCATGTTTCTTAAAATCGAAGAAGAAGGAAAATCAATAGCGTTGTAGACGCTGATGCCGGCTCAGATTGGAGTGACAGAGTAAAGCCTCTCACTCGGCGAGTGCCGGATAGTTGCTCTTCCTCGGCAGAACTTGACTAAACTGCTTCTATGAGTGAGCGATGCTGTCACACATGGATACACCCTGCCTAAATTTTACTTTTTGCATGTCCGCCCTATTTTATCATTCTCTCTCCCTCTCTCACCTTCTCTGAACCAGTAATATCCCTGTGTTCTGCACACCTACAGACAGTTGGAGTCATCGACGGCAGAGATGTATGTGTCTGTGTGGGTGTGAGGGATTTTATTCTGAGCAAATGTATGGGTAAGAGACATGTATGCCCTGTAGCGGTGGGTTTAACAGGATGAACGCATGTGGGGAGCTGTCCAAGGCACCAAAGTTCCTGGTGGAAACTGGCAACCTGGTATCTTGGACCATAGATATAGAAACATAGATTTGCGGCGGCCAAGATCTTCTAGTATACAAATACAATGTGTATTGAGAGATGCAGACTTCTCCACAAAATAGACTGTAACGTGCTTAATTCTGAACCGATTTTTCATGAAATTCGGCTTGTTATAAACGTGAGAAATCAAACACGATACCGGTTACTTATTGGAATTCAGTTAAGTTACTGGGGGCGGATCTAATCGGGCTCTATGCAAAAACATTAACCCTCTGAACAGCCACAACTTCCTCTGGGAAAGGCAGGTTCCAATCTATGAACAGGCAACATCAAGTGTAAATTATTTCGAATTTCAGATTAAGTGAGTTCGTCCAAAGATGTCGATTTATATCTCTATTACTGTATATTGTTATAAGGCCACCTGGTTGCTTGTTATTATTTCAATAATTAAATCAATTAATTAATAAAATAGAACATAAAGATGAAAAAGATGAATAATACCATACCACAATACAATACTATAATTTAATAATACAATAATAAAATGTGATATAATATGATATAATATGATATAATATAATATGATATAATATAATATAATATAATATAATATAATATATGGATGTGGTGAGGGAGGACATGCATGCGGTTGGTGTAAGGGTGGAACAGAAGGTATTGGAGGCAGATGATCCACTGTGGGGACCCCTAACGGGAGCAGCAGATAAAAGGGAGCGTATCCTCGACGGCCCCTCATTACGCTACATGAACCTCTGGTCCTCAAGGGAACTTCACGGCCGAACAGAGCTCTCCAGAGTGGAAGGCGAGTGCAGATTCAAATGATTTAGTCATGTGGCTAATGTCATGTGATCCCGAATGAATCACGTTGTAAAGGTATTTTCCTCGCTGTTGAAACTGAGAGACTGTTGATTCTACTGTGATGTGTGAAGTGACACATGCACTATAGCGGACTACACATGGACTATAACGCTGGGTTTTAAGTGGATAAAAGAAAAACACAGTATTAGGGAACTGTCCCTGGGAACTGTCCCAGGTACCAGGAATTTAAACTGACATCTAGGTACCTTGGACAGCTCCTGGGGAAAGTGATTCCCAAACTTTTTCACATCAAGGACCCTGGGAATTTGATACAAATTAGGCCACACACCCGCATTTGATTATATTTTGTCTGTAGACCCCAATGTGAGAAGATTTTCAATGATTGTAACTTTTTTTCCATTAGATATGATTTAGTACCAAGCCACGAAACTATACACCGTGTTCCAAATTATTATGCAAATGGTATTTTTCTCTGATTTTCATAGTCGATGCAAATGACAGTCAGTGTAATTTTCAAGTCATCAACCGTGAGGGTAATTTGAATGTTTTTGAACAAACCTCCCAATGATAACAGTATTTTTTTCAAAAATAAAAAACTCAAAATGCACTGTTCCAAAATATCATGCACAACAGAGTTTCAAAACACTTCGTAGGTTGTAAAGAACTGAAAATGGTCATTTGTTGAACTGCAGCATTAAGAGGTGATATTTACTGAAATCAAAAGCTATTTCAATCAAAAACATCTTAACAGGCCAAGTTACATGTTACCATAGGACCCTTCTTTGATATCACCTTCACAATTCTTGCCTCCATTGAACTTGTGAGTTTTTGAGGAGTTTCTGCTTGAATTTCTTTGCAGGATGTCAGAACAGCCTCCCAGAGCTGTTGCCTTGAAACCAACTGCCTCCACCCTCATAGATCTTTTGCTTGAGGATGCTCCAAAGGTTCTCAATAGGGTTGAGGTCAGGGGAGGATGGAGGCCACACCATGAGTTTCTCTCCTTTTATGCCCCTAGCAGCCTCTGACACAGAGGGGTTCTTTGCAGCATGAGGTGGTGCATTGTCATGCATGAAGATGATTTTGCCGTTCTTCTTTTTGTACCCTGGAAGAAAACTCCAGTCAGTCAGTCAGTCAGAAACTCTGGGTGTAGTGGATGGCCATCCACCAACCATCCACTACTCCATCCATCTGGATCATCCAGGGTTGCACGGCACTCATCAGTCAACAAGACTGTTTGAAAATGAGTCTTCATGTATTTCTGGGCCCACTGCAACCGGTTCTGCTTGTGAGCATTGGTTAGTGGTGGCCCAATAGTAGGTTTATGCACAACTGCAAGCCTCTGGAGGATCCTACACCTTGAGGTTTGCGGGACTCCAGAGGCACCAGCAGCTTCAAATACCTGTTTGCTGCTTAATGGCATTTTAGCAGCTGCTCTCTTAATCCCGTGAATTTGTCTGGCAGA
>NC_137199.1:21749272-21754272 GCF_960531495.2 Zeus faber
GGCCTCGCCCCATTGTGTTTTTTTAAAGACATGGCATTTTTTTGATGATAATTCTAATCCCGCCGAGGTCCTCTCAGCCCGAAAAGCGGGCACCTTATCTCCCCGCCGCAGTCATTCTCTCATTAAAACACAATCACAGGCCACCCACCCTAATAAACCCTCAACTTCCCCCATTGAAAGAAGGGGTGAGGAAGTGCAGATTACAGCCGGCTGCATCCGCCGGTCCCTCAGTGTGCAACGTGGGGAACAGAAATTCATTCTCTAATCACATTTTGTAAAAAAAAAAAAAAAAAAAAAAAAAGGGTGGCTTATAAAATATATCTTTTCTTTTCTTTTTTTTTTTTTCACAAATCCATGCTAAAAAAAGGTCACTGATTAATAAGCAGAGTGGGGATTATGGAGGGCCAATTAGGACCTGCGCCACACGCACCTTCATTGTTTTCCCGTCCTCGGGTAGAAGTGTTTTCTGCTGCGTTTCTTTGAAGGGCGGAGTTGGGCCAAGCAGATTTGAGGCGAAAAAAAACAGACCTTCAAGCGAGGCCGTCGCGCTAAACTCTGCAACCCTTTTCCGCCATTATCACCCCATCGTCTGTTGTCCATATTTCCGTTCATTTTAAGGCTGATTCCACGATTAGGTTGCCATTTAGCCATTGTAACTCTTAAAAACGCAGCTTTGTTTTTTAATCATTTGTCAACATTGAATCTAAGAAAACATGCATTTAACCATTCGAAACATGTGTTTACCCATCTCGGGTGAAAATATCCCACAATTATTACAAGGTTTCTGTGCTGAAGATGGTGTAAATAAGTAACAGGGTTGAAGTAACAGGGTGGAGGTTTTACCATAGAATTAGCATAGATCTCCTGTTGAACTGTGACTTGTGACGCAACGAAAATGTAAAGTTTTCGTAATCTATAATGAATTACTCACAAAAAAATATGCTTTGAGCCTGAGATATGAAACAGATTCACGCCGTAATGCGAAAAGTAGTTTGTATTAGTAGAAAACTAGTTTGTATTATCGCATTATTGCATTATGTTTTACGCCGTTTATCTGAAACGTTTCTGAGACTGAAACTAGGACACTTTACTGGAGTTTAAAAACAATTTTATATTTACTTTACGTGTATGTTTGTGTATGTAATATCAGTAGGATGCAAATGGCCCCACGATCGTGGAATCACTATACTGTATCTCTCTCGCTTTCTCTATTTAACTCTCCTTCTCTCTTATTTAACACACACACACACACACACACACGCACGCGCACGCACGCACACGCACGCACACACACACCCACACACACACACACACGCACACACACGAACATGTACCTGTACGCACACACACACACAGACACACACACAAACACACACACACACACACACACACACATACACACACACACACACACACACACACACACACACACACACACAAAACCCCTCCAGACTGTTTTTTAAACCCCTTTTAATCACCAGCTCAAGCTGAATACCGCAGCCCTTGCAGCTCTTCTCTAATTCAAATATTTTACCAGTGGAGCAGGCCGGTTTAAAGATGGTGTTTGGAGTGAGCGAGGGAAGAAAGAAACTTCAAATTTCAAACTGGGCAGTTCAATGCAATTCGACTGCTGCAAGTGAAAATGACATTTAAAAAATGACAAAACATCCGGCATACTTAATTTGTATATTATCTTTGAACATTAAAGCAGCACAATTTTAACTTCTGGTGTCTGGGATTTGGCGCTCCCTAAAGTTTCTGAGTGCAATTGCACTTTTACGCCACTGTCGTAAAACTCGGCAAGTTTAAATTGATCTGTTTTGGGGGGGTTTCTAAATTTTACAAGGCAAAAATAACAGTAATTACCAGCTAACGGAAACCTTGATCCAAACATCAAGGAGGTGACGTAGTGCTGTAGAGTGGAAGGCACTTTTCCCACGGTTTCGGACCCGAACACAGAGGTTCCATAGTGCAAGAACAGGCGTACGAGGGACGGTGAAAGACGTGGCATTCTCAAATATTACAAGTCAGTGTACCGTCCAAATTGTTATTTTATTGTTTATTTAATGTTGAAAAAAAAAAATGACAGTGTTGCTTTAAATACTTCTTAAGGCAAAACAATTGACAACGACAAAAACTCAGTATTGCTTTTTGGTTGATTTTGTGAATATTCAAACTCTGAATAGAAATTGAGCCGATTTCAAACGCCGCTCGCATCCTCCTAGACATCCAGCCCCTGCGCCCGCAGCGTGCCGTCGTGAACGGGTCTCCTCAGGGCCCGAGCCGCGCCTTTCCATCCCCCGGCTGTTATGTCATTACTCATTCATCGTCCTCGTCGACCTTCCGTCCAGCTCTCTCTCTCTCTCTCTCTCTCTCTCTCTCTCTCTCTCTCTCTCTCTCTCTCTCTCTCTCTCTCTCTCTCTCTCTCTCACCCCTATCCCCTCACCCACCCACCGGATGCCGTCGATTTGACTGGGAAGCTTTTAAGCCGTTTTGGTTTATTTTCACGTTTGTAATGGCGATGACGCCACAAATTCTAAACATACACTTCCGGAGGTATACTGTACGTCGGTCTATGTTAAGCTATAGATAGATATAGATCTATATCTCAAATCGCTACTCCCTCCCCATGCAGTCATCCACTTGCGGAGGGGGTGTCCAAGCGAACTGTTGTTCAACCACTGGGCCGTGAAAATGTCTCCGATTGCAGTAATGGGAACTAGCGCTTGGTGACGAGACACTCAGTGAAAAGAGTGGTTTGATTTTCCGACTTCACTTCCTTCGCCGGGTTCAGTGTGAGGCACATCGAGCGAGGGAGGACTTTCTGAACGATGGAGTCGGGAGTGCCGGTTTGGGCTCCAAGCTGTCACTGGAATTCTCGGGATGAATCATTTCATTCAGTCAAAATGATTTGAAAAGAAATGAAATCGGTCACGTTGGAGAGAAATCGTGGAAAATGTCCCGGAAATGTTTCGGCCGTGGTCTTTGAATTAGTCCTCAGTGATTATTTTCACTTTCTCAGTCCAAGATTGACCCGCTCGTTCAGCTTCACAACGACCAAATCGTTTGTGGGTCTTGCATCACTAACTAATAGTTATCCATGATACAGATAATAATAATAATAATAATAATAATAATAATAATAATAATAATAATAATAATAATAATAATAATAATAATAATAATAATAATAATAAAAATAGAAAATAAAAAATAAAGAAATAAAGAAAAAATAATAATAATAATAGAGTTCTACGGGTCTATGGGTGATGGGTTTTTACTGGTGAGAACAGTGAGAATACTCCATTGTAGTGTAAAAAGTGTGATATGGCAGAAAAAAGGTTGGGAAATGCTGTCCTAGATACTATTGAGGCTTTTCTTTCTTTCTTTCTTTCTTTCTTTCTTTCTTTCTTTCTTCTTTTCTTTCTAGGGCTGTGGAAGAAGTGGCTCGACGTCCCGCTGATTAATGCACTGTGCCATTTGTGGCCGGACAGGGGCTTAAAGTTGTACATGTGTGTGGGTGGGGTGGATTAAATAATGTGCATTTAAAAAGACGAGAGAAAAACCCAGAGTCGGCGCGGGCGGCTGTCACTGGAAGTGATTCAGGGGTCCACGAGCCCTCTCACTTTGTTCTTAAATTATTCATGAAATCTGTCAATGCAGCTGTCGAGGCAGAGACTTCTCCCCATGTGCTCGATGATGACAAAAAAATCCTGTGCTATGCTCGCTGCTATCTTCTGCAAATCCCCCACAGGATCCACTCACACCCGCAGAAGCACCACAATAGGACTTTGTTTCTGTGTGCGTGTGTGTGTGTGTATGTGTGTGTATGTGAGTATGTGTGTGTGCGTGTGTGTGTGTGTGTGTGTGTGTGTGTGTGTGTGTTCGTGTGTGCGTGTGCGCGTGTGCGTGTGTGTGTGTGTGTGTGTGTGCGTGTGCGCGCGTGTGCGTGTGCGTGTGTGTGTGTGTTTAATGCTCACAGGAGTACAGTAATACCGTGCATTATCATCTAAATGTAGTTGCATCTCTCCCTATTTTTGGAATTGTGTCAAATTACTGTCTGGGTGAGTACTTATGCAAGGTATGCTAAAAAAATAACAAAATGCATATAACGACGACTCACAACTGACTGGCAAATAAAACAGCGGACGGGGGCTCACCCTGCGACAGACGCCACATCTCCGCTGCCGCAGTGCTTCGCCCCTCTTACTCTTTGGAGGACTGTCAAAGATAAACCCTGCTCAGATGTTTGCAGCGCTTGTATTATTGAAGCTCCACCGCAGGAAGCCGCCCATGGTTTCCTCGTAGTTGCCGATAGATCTCCCGAAACCGGAAAAATAAATATTCATCGCGTGGATCTCCCCTATAGCACCGCAGACGGAGAGGCACGCGGCGTCCGAGGGTTTTTTTTTCTTCGAGACGCCAAACTTTCTACGTTTTAATGTTTCTCTCCCACGTCGAGGTGCTGACACCGAGATGGATGCGGCAGGCCGCCTCGACCGATCGGCGTGATGCGATAAGATGACGAGAGCGCTTTAATACGGAGAATAAATCGTTATGGATGACGTCTGATTTGCGTGGCGTTTTTTGTTTTTTTGGCACGCCGAACCTTGGTAACCGGTGTGTACGTCCAAACATTCAAACTCACGGCGATGTTGATAAATGAGGCTCATTAGCGGCATGGAGTGCTTATGTAAGCAGCGTCCGTGCTCCCTCCATCTTGCTCCTCCTCCTCCTCCTCCCTCCTCCTCTTCTTCCTCCTCTTACTCCTCCTCCTCCTCTTCCTCCTCCTCCTCCTCAGATTGTTTACATATGGTGGCAGCCCGCCCCGAGGGAGCCTGTATCGTGTAAGATCTACCGTGAGAACGACCGGGGCCAATTACAGACACGAAGAGACAAGACGCTCATATATGTACAGATCCATGCATGAATACACACGGTCACATCGACACACACACACACACACACACACACACACACACACACACACACACACACAC
>NC_137199.1:21759272-21829272 GCF_960531495.2 Zeus faber
GTATTTCACAGACTATTAAATCAAAGGCTCTGCAGGACAGCGGTTCAGGCCGCTCTGGAGTATTGTGTACGATGTAGGATTCCTTCGAAAATGGTCACCATCTAAATGGCTTGTTAGCTTGTTGCCCTGGCGATGTCCTCTCACCCTTTCATATTTTCCACCGCTGGAGGTTTTGTCAGATTGTGTTTGTGAAAATATGGCGCTGGGTTCCAGATTCAGATGCAGCCGCAGATCTTCATTATCCGTCTCAATTCTAACTGTGTTTCCCCCGTGACACGTCGGCTTAATGAGCTGTCCCGCGCTTCCTGCACCACCATGCGCCCGCCATTTGCATCCCGCCCCTGCCTTATTTTATTTTTCCTATGCCGGACCCCTATTCCCCAAAAAGTAAATCGCATGCATCCTCAACCTTATAAGAGTTTCATTCTTTCTTAAAATTGTCTTCCTATCTCGTCTCCCATGGCGGTCGTTCTCTGTGTTATCATAGCATTGCACATGCATTCAGAAAGTGTGAGTATGAGCAGCGGATTTTCATGGAATTTCATGTCACCGTAATGACCCATCAATCAATCTTAGGCCTACTATCTGATGCAGCAGATGGGGAGACTGATGAAGGTGATACATTTTCATTAAATTACTTTGATATTGTGTACGCTGTTTAGGCCTGCCACTTTGAATAAATGAATACACTGATCAATCCATATGTGTCCAACATGGTCTGAGAAATCCACCATTTGGATTGACAAATTTGACTCCAGCTATGCAAATCCCGAGCAAGGTTGTGTTTTTTGCCCTCATTTCTTTGCCGCACAACTATTAAATCAAATGAACTGAATTTGTTAATTCTAAGCTATGCGGAATTGTGAAAAACACAAAATGGATATAAAAGTAAATTGCATTATCAAGTCAACTACTTCAAATTCAAATTCTTAATCAAAGCTCTATATGTAAATACAATCTTGACGACTATAAGGCCCAGTCGAGGTTTGAATAGTTTATTACGAAAGGCAATGAATAGCATGTTACAGCCGCCCCCCACCAGAAAAAAGATTCCGTTTGTGTTCTTTATTGCACAATCAATCAAATCAGTTAAAATTGAAAGAAAAACTTGAACAAGATACTTTACGAGTGGAAAACAATTGTTTTGAATCACCCATTGAACTGGCTGCCATTGACGGCGCTTGCTTAATGGGAAGATTGCATCACAAACAAATTGAAAAAAGAAGTTTGTACGATTAAATAAAAAAAGCTAAGCTATATGTTAATAACCACCGTAACAACATTGTATGGATATAAGAAAAGACATTATGTAAAATGGTTCCATTGTGCAAAAATAGAGCTCTGAGAAGTATCGGATAAGTAGTGATTGGGTGGATACAAATTCCATCCATGATCTTTATTTGAATTATTTACCCCAAAATATGAACAGCAAAGGCCTCCTGAACGGAGACTTTGATGACATGTGCAAGATCAATCCCTTTTGCAACGTGGGTACCAACCTCATTTCAAGATGTCCTCTGGTATTTGCCTCATTGAAAATGAGGTGGATCAAACAATCAAATATCGAATATGTGAGACAACCCCCATTCCACATCGTTTTTCAACTCGGTCTAAAGCATTAAGTTCCCAGGTTAAAATCTCAGGACTCCATTGATCCCGTTCCTTTGTCCTATGGGTGGACGTTATTGTGCGTCACGGTCAGGTATTTTAACAGCCCGTTACAATTTAGACATTGTCCCTACTGCGCCATGTCTCTGCTATACCACTCTGGATGTTATACACCAGCTTTGGACTTACTGTTGAGGAAAAACTAAGATAAAGACGATGGCCGTGGATGTCAGTCAGTGTCAGCCATTAGCGAAAGCATGAGGATTACGGTCTTCCATGTCTATGACGTAGCTCGACATAAGACACAGTTACTACTGGTCTACTTCATGGTTTTAAAAAAACACAAGGACATAAAGTTTCTATGGCACAGTTTCCTTACAGTAACAATTACGTTCCACCAGTCCAGGCCGTTAATTTCCATACAACTTCAACATTTCATGTAATGTAGAACTAATCCAACAACAATAACAACAACAACATCAACAACAACACTAATAATAATTATAATGTCACGAAAAAAAACATCCGTTCTCTGTGCTCTGCGTGAGCTTCCCGGTCTCTTGGTAAGTTGACCCAGGCACTTGTAGGCACCGTGAGGAAGTGGTTCAGACAAAACAAGACACAGATGGGCGGGACAGAGGGGAGTTTTAGAAGTTCAGCTCTGTGTTTAGAGACCAGGCCGTGCAGGTGGAACACAGGCGTAGCCATCAGATCTCCTGCACCCAGTAGTAGCCATGACTGGGACAAAAAAATTAAATCAAGAATTAAAATAAAGAATCAACATAACGCCTCCAAAAAATACTAGAAAAGATCCGTGAGAAAAGATGGCTGTTAATAAAATAAAATTTAAAAAAATCACTGCATCCATGTGCTAAAATGGTTTCAATATTCTTAATCAAATAATCAATTTAAAATGTATGGATGTTGCATGAAGCCTAATCCACCAAGAAAGTCCCACAGTAGAAAATAAAAGTGAAATATCAGGGGCTGTGCTCAAAAAGACAAAAAGTAAACTTTAAAAGGCTTGGCATCAAGTAGTGCCCTTTAACCAGGGCCATTATTCAAATTACAGCCTAACTACAAAGGTTGTAAAATAAAACCGTTAGCTATAAACTCGACTCTGGTGAACAAATATACATAGTCCAGAGTATTACAATAGCTTTGATTCCCCCCCCCCCCCACTTTTGTGAAAAAAGTGACATCTTGTGGTGATCTGAAAGTACTATTTCCAACTGAACTGGCAGAATGCTCTATCCCAGCAAACCAAATGTCACTGTCCCCGCTGGGCTTGAATTTGAATAGTCTTTGGTCTACTTGTACAAATATTTATTGGGGAAGGAAAATATAACTGTTTTATGGTTTTCTAGTATATAACAAATTTGTAAGAAACCTTGATATAGGGGGAGGGAGATTAGTTTTGTATCCAAACAGTGTTTATGCAAATGAAAACTTTGAAAATTGTTTGAAATAGTCAATGTTTGTTTTCTACTATTGGCCATAAGAACCACAATCGAGCAAAGCGAGTCCATCTTTGAAGATCCTAAAGCTTAAACCGAGATTCCCACCAACGGGTTTGACTCCTCCTCCCGTGTCTAAATTCAGATGAAGTGAGCTGGGAAGCTGGTCTAATACTGCTGGGCTGCGGGGGTCTAGCTCTGGGAGAAGTACTCCAGGGCGAGGCGGAGGTGGCCCAGGCGATCCTTTAGGGAGGTGAGGGACAGCACTGTGGTCTGGTACGCCGGGTCCAGCTGGAGGACGGACAGGAGCCACCAGCACCAGGCTGGGCCGTTGGACGAGGCCTTGGGAGAGAAAAAAAAAAGGAAAAGAAAAATGTAAAAAAAAAAAAAAGTGGAGACACGGTCGGAGTCAGAATTGGAATTGGAATCGCAGTCTGGTCATAGGAGCGCACCTGGATGTTGTCTTCCTTTTCGGGCATGGCCCCGTATTGCGTCTCGATCCGCTCCCGGATACGGTTACCGAGGCGCTGGTACCACTCCTGGGCCTGCTGGTAGACGCTATCGTGGAGATGCTGCAGCAGCTCCAGTTCAGCACCTTCAGCCTGGGTGGAGCATATCAAAACTGTAGCAACTGCACCACCTCTGGTTCAACACCGGTACTGCAATTGCTAAATTTGATCAAAAAAGATTTGATGTTACATTACAAAACATGGCAGAGTTTGGTAACTTTTAATAAAACCCTAGTTGCACTCTGTGGCAAAATTCAGGTACTAAAGCAAATGTGAGAAAATGTTAATACAATATTAATAAATCGTTATTCTTCGCTTGGAAAGATTCTCAAAATGACAAATTACCAATTTATTAGTATTGGAATAATTTATTGTGATACAGTAATATTGCAACACAGTATTGTATCTTAACTTTAGACACAAAAAAGGTTGCTTTATTAATAGTGTCACAATTTATCATGTTGTATAAGGATATATATCATAACACCAGACTCTTGCCAATACTCAGCCCTACATGTGGAACCGCACGCACGTTGTGAATGAACAGACACGCAGAATGGACAACTCCTTCACCTTGAGGTCCTCCAGGCACTCGATGTCCGCCGTGTGGTAGCCGTCTCTCTGGCTCCTCCTCAGCACCCGGAACCGGCTTCCACCCACCGCGTCCACGAAAGACCTCCCGTCTGGCAGCACCTTCAGGCTGTGGATCTCCAAGATGCAACCGTAGTCTGAAAACCTGGACCGGGAAAGGGATCACAGAGGGTAAACGTCGTTCCGCTTCACAAGCCGTAATGCTGGCAATGCCTATAACGTCTGAGCTAAAAAATATATTAAATCTTTCTGTTTATTAAGGAGTAATTCCTATCCTACAAGTAACAGCCAACCCTTCAGAAAACCCTGCACTTGGGACATTATGGATGATTTGGCGTTCCGGTCGAACATTCAACCCTACTTACATGGGTCCAGTGTAGAAGCAATTCAACAACAATAGACGAGGCAGGGACAAGGCGTCGTCTGAACCATTGCTTTGGCCGACACTTGGATCATGGGCGCGAGGTGAACCCAAAGAAACTGTCAAAGCCTGAAAATATTGAGTCTATCTATACCACAAATCTTTGGTTTCACGGCCAGAAATGTAGTGTGTCATTTGTATTTTCTATGAAGGTGCTGGCTTAAGAGTAATGCTGCGCCCGCTGCTTCCCGACTGCACAAACGTGGTCACAGTGTTGTTTTTCAACATAATCCTGTCTCATGGATTTGTAACTGTGGCTACCCCCCCTGAGGGTGTCAAGCCTGTTTCCTTTTAGGACACTGGATATTTTAATAGATTAGTAAGAGAGGCAGGCAGGCAGGCAGGCAGGCAGGCAGGCAGAGAGACAGACAGACAGACTTACCCTTTTCCGTGATCAAAGCTGCACATGCCGAACTTCTTGGTGCCGGTCTCCATGCAGCGCCGCATCATCAGGCGGTAGCGGGGCTCGAATATGTGCAGCGGGCAGCGCACGCCGGGGTACGCCACCGTACACACGAAGATGGGAATGTCCTTGGTAAGACTGGAGAGGGGAGAGGGGAAACCAGTAAGGACAGGAAAAAAAAAAAAAAAATAGCTTGGCCGGTGACTCTATGTCTGACGTGTGTTTGGGAGCGTTTCCTACTTGGAGAGCTCGGCCATTTCGGCCTCATCGACCCGCCTCCTCTCCTCCAGCTCTGCGGGGAAGAGGTGCGTCATGATGTCCTGCAGCAGCACGGTGGTGTTAAACTTCCTCTCTTCAAAGTACTGAGGCGGGGGAGGGGGGTCGGGTATTGGGTATTTTGATGATCATGGTCAGTAGAAGGAGGGCAAAAAAAAAAAAAAAAAAAAAAAGCAAATCCACAATAAAGTACTATATTTGAATCCTTTGGAAGAAACAACGGATGGTAACCATCACAACAGGGGTCTCAGGCTGAAACGACCCGGCATTTAGCCAGGTCGTCTTCTCCTAGGGGTGGTCATGTTGACCGTCAAGAGAGAAACAACGGCCCTTTCTCAATCTGCGTTCTTGTCCGTACTTGTGTTCTTGTGGACTTGTGAAATGTCATCAGTCGCAGCCCAAGTACTGTTCCAATTCAAAGTACGCATCAAACCAAGTCCAGTCCAAATGCCCGGATGTGGACTTGCTCCGCCCATTTTATCGAGGATGCATCGGTGGTGACTTATGTGGACTTGGGAAAGCCAAGTATCCCAGAATGCATTTTGCACCAAGCGGTTGGTAATGGTATTGGTCCCCGGGAGTCTACTCCCGAGTCCAACTTGCCAAGTCTGAACTGCCAAGTCCGCAAGTCTGGACTTCGCCTACTTGGTATTGAGAAACGGCCAACCTGTTTTTCACCCCCCGGGGGCCTGTCGTTTGCAGGCCTGTCGTTAGCGTCACAACGTGCTACAACAGCACAGGCCCTGTCTCGGGGCGAAATGAAATTGTGGAAGTGGTAGAGGCGGTGGTTACCTCCTGCAGCGGCTGCTTGCAGAGGGGACAGCGCAGGTTGTGGTCCAGGCTCCTCTTGGTGCAGTTCTTGCAGAAGGTGTGGCCGCACGGCGTCGTCACCGGCTCGTGAAACAATCTGAAAAGGGGGAAAGTTGGGAGAAGGACAAAGAGATGGAATACACTGAGCAGATCAGCGCCGCAGTCGAGGGATCCAAGCCAAATCACGAGAGAGCGAGCGATACCCTATGGCGCCTCAGAGTGGACAGGATGGACGGATCATTGCCGATGCGACTCTACTTTAGACCTTTTTTTTTTTTTTTTTTTTTTTTAAGATGCTCATTCTATTTTAAAATGATTTTCATGGCCAGAAAGTTTGGAAAATCCCCAAACAGCCACGCAAACACCAAAAATGAAAACATGAATGGGAATTTCACTCCTGGAATCAGGAGGACGCAGGAGCCACACCCTGCTACAGCTCATTTCAGATGTAGATAAATAACTGTGTCTACATTTTTAGCTGCTGCAGAGGTGAAAACAGCAGCTTTGGAAAGAAAAAGCCTTCCACTGTATTTTCAGTCAGCCATCTGGAGTTGGTAATATAAAAAAAAAAAAAAAACCCAGGGGTGCGACTACGACAGAATCCAAGCCGATGGGGAATGACTGGGACATGAATCAATATGCATCAAAACTGTGCATAAATCCAGCGTTGTCCAATAACATCAAATCATTCACGCTGTGACAGAGTGTGAACAAGTCTCATTAGACGCAGCATTAAGAGCCATTTAGTTTTCAAGACACAAGCGACAAGAGAAAATCGTTTGCGGCGTCGCAGCTGCCGATGCCTGGTGACCAGACAGGAAGGGGGTTGTTTGGTGAGGTGCTCCCGATGCGCCACAAACCGACTGTGCTCAGTTCATCTCGATTCGACTGGGTCTCTCTCTCTCTCTCTCTCATTACTCCGCGACATTTCTTTTTGCCACGGCATCATGGGAGATTTTTACCAGCTACTGACTCCGCCCCCTGTTGGCGTTTAATGCCCCGCGCCCCCTGGGGTGCCGGCGGCTCGACACCGTCAGCTTTTGAAATACAATAATGACATGCGCTCGGCCAGCATCCCTTCCTGTTCAGACTGCTTGTTGTTTTGTACCATGACGTTTATTGGAGTATCAGCTGTGCCTTTCAATCTAAAGTTGTATTTACAACGTTTAGTGTTTTAAATACGAAAATAAATGAAGAAATCTATATATGTATGTAAAAAAAAATTATAATAACAGCACAAACAAGGCTGAATCTCAGTCAGGGTGTGTGTGTGTGTGTGTGTGTGTGTGTGTGTGCGCGACAGGAATGCATCATTGGTTAGAATGAGCGCGGTGTACAACCCACCTGATGCAAAGCGGACACTCAAAGTCCGAGACGCTGAGAACAGCCAGGGTTTTATCTCTGCCCCGACCGGGTTCACCTGCGGGGGAACAACCGCACGTTGAACTGACGTTCTCCGATTGAGGAAAAACCTCACGATGGAGGGACGAGCAAGAACCAAGGAGAACAGGGAACGGCTTCAAAATATCATTCGACAACGCCGTCGCTGACAATATTATTCAGAAAACAACAGTGATGCGGCTCTAATAAAAGAGGGCTTTCATTGGGCTGTACCTCGGCCCTGCCGCTCCTCCTTCCTCGTCATCATCTCCTCGTCTTCGTCCGGGGTGGGAAGGAAGGAAACCGCTTGGCAGAGGCTTAGGCAACACTCGGTGCTGGAGCCGCCGGGCTTCACCCTGGAGCTCTGGGGACACGAGGACCCGGATCAGAGGTTTTAGAATTTGCCAAGTTATCAGGGATTATGACACTGCTATTTGAGCCAAATACATATATTTAAGCCTCCAGTTGAAATGAGAGACCGGTGCAGTAGACGCAGGAAAAAGCCATCAGAGCATCTGAGCATAGTCAGGACAGGCAGACTTTGTTGTATAAGGCATTTTTATTTTTCTAAATTTAATTTCTAACTAGTAACACCCAATAAACGAGGACATCCAATTTCGCATTACATTCAGATAACACAAAACATAACACTTAACGTAATATTTTCAAATGACCCAAGTCTCCTTTGTGTATTAAACTGTAAATGTCAGTGCTCCCAGGACTCCGGTAGGTCACTGAAACATCTCTCCTCATGAAAACTCGGCATGGCGGCATTAAGTCCCCCCGGTTGAGGAGAGTAGTTTGAAATGATGTCGTAGAAATTGATTCATAAAAATTACAGCATTATGTAACGTTTGGTATTTGCGCCCCCTACAGTTTCTGAATGCAATTGCACTTTTTTACGCCACAGTGGTAAAACTCGGTTTGGTGGACAAATGTGAACCTTACCGGTCACGTTTCAACAACAGTCTATGTTACAAACGCAGATTGAATGCACGTCTAGATTACGCCGCCCCTCGCCGCTTCCATGAGCCACGAGGAGAGAGGGCGTGGGGAGGGATGGGGCCCCTGCTACCGGTGTCAGGTGCCAAATGTGCAGATCGGCTGAGGGCGAAACAAAACCCGCCGCACGGAGAGAGTGAGGGCCGGCGGGCGGGGGCAGGGGTGCGGGCACCGTGCGCTTAGCTGGCCCGTCTCAACCGCGTTGTTAGAGGAGGTGGAGCGGCTACCTTTTGTACGAGCATTAGTACAGGACACTTTGACGGGCATGTTTATGATTTTTCAGGGGGATTTTTTTTTATGCATTTTACCAGGCAAACAAAAGGTTATTACCGAAGCCAAACATCAAGCGAGTGACCTAGTGCCGTAAAGTGTAGCGCACTTTTCCCGTGTTTTTGAACACAGAAATTACATTATGCAAGAACAGGTGTTTGGGGTGCCAGTCTCCATATTACAAGTCGGTGTATCATCCAAATGATTTTGAAGCTGTTGTTTTTCGGTAAAAAGTTGCTTTAAAGTGAACCAAATCAAGCTCCTTTTCACTCCAAATGAACTTAAATGACCTCAAATCATACGTAATCCAAGTGCAGTATAACGTTGCAAATGTACTTAATTATATAATTATTTTATAAATATAATTTAATTAAGAACAAAGTAATGTCAAGAATTCAAATATTTAGCAATGTTCTCCCATCGGGGCACATTCCCTTGGCTCTGTTCACTCCTATCATAACACAATGAAGGAAATAATGTTTCATATTCATTTCATATTGACTGGTGGAGGTTGGATAAAGACGCAAATCATAGATAAATTGAACACTGACAATTTAACAACGTACCGGGTAAGAAAGCGAAGTAAATGCCTTCTCAGAGAAGCCTACCTGGTTGGCCGCCCGCGCCCCCTCTTCATCTCCCTCCTCCCCTGCCGTCCTCCCATCAGAGTTTGCGGGCCCCCGGGGGTCGCTGAGGCTGGTGATGGGGCAGGGCTCCTTCAGAAAGTCTGACACCACCTGCAGGATGCGGGGCACCTCCTCCGGCACTGCCATGCCCTCTGCCCGCAGGATCTGGTGTTCCCAAACAAAAAATTACAGTTGATAATATCTGATAACATCCCCAAATATAGATTGATAGACAGACAGACAGATGGACAGACGCTCACATCTGAAGTAGGCAATAATAAAAATAAAAATAGAAAAAAAAGGAAATGGTGACATATATTAAGCCAAAAGAATGACTGGAAGATCGATAAATTGGAAATATACAACAAATAAAAACAAACCAAACAATTAACCTTAAACAAACCTAGAGAAACATTGAACAATAAAAAAATGGCAATATACAAGAGCCTAGAAAAAAAAAAATGTACAATCAATATAAAAAGCTAAATTTGGCAATTACCTAGAAGTTCAGTATAAAATAAATGAGCCATTTCTTAGATTTTTCTGTAAATATCTCATTTGAAGAAAATAAACAAATTTCTGTATTTCCGTCTCAATCTTTAAAATTAATATTACCTTGAGCTCGAGGACATTTTTCTGAATAAGTGTTTACACGCTACGCTCTGGTGTTCTATTTGGGGCCCAGCCGTCGCCCCAGACACCCCAACCCGGAGCCGCCCCCTCCCTCCAGATCTCCCCGTCCCGGCGAGAGGAAACACCACGGGACAGGAGCTCACTCGCACCGGGAACAAACACGCCCGTTGGCCACCTCCGCTCAGGGTTATTTCGGGGGGGGTTTTGGTCCAGACCTTTTTAATCTGGCTCTTGGCGGGGACGAGGTCGGCCTGGAGGGTGAGGCAGCGATGGAACTGGATCAGGGCCTCGGTCTGCCGGCCCAGCTCCAGTAACACGTTCCCTTTGAGAAAGAAGCCCTGACACACACGGGGGGGTGGGGGTTTATATATATATATATATATATATATATATATATATATATATATATATATTCACACCTTGCATTTTCGAAGATAAAATGCTATTGTTGGGAAATGCATCTTTGACAAGTCAAAATGATGGTACCAAAATGTCCACATTCATAACAAGTCAGAATTTTTACTTTTCTCCCCGACCAGACGGTATTTTTAATGAGAGCTTCATTTTTAACAAGTTCAAATCGCAGTTGTTTATATCAGAAAATTTATTCTTCTATCAGCAACTGAATTTGAACAACCGAACAAAATAGTTGATAACAAAAAAATACTTGATATCAATTATATTTTGACCACATGTTATAAGAATAATAATAATAATAATAGTTGAAAATAGAAAAGGGAAATTAATCTCTGATACATACTATTTCATTTCTAATAAAAATAACTGATATTTTAATTTGTTTAAATTTAATTTCACATAATATTTAAAAAAAAACATGTCTGATAGAAATTCAATTTGAATTCTGCATACAATTCAAATTCAATTTGTAATTACTGATATAAATTTTATGGATATCCGTAATTACGATGTTAATTTATCAAAAATGTCAAAATCTCATGAGTTAAGATAAAATGATGAATAGCGCTGACTAGTTTGAATTTAAATTCTGGAATAAACAACATAATTTTTATTCTTATTATTTCCTATTTATATTTAATATGAATAAAGTATTAAGTAGTGAAAATTAAAATGCGGATTGTATATCTGAGAAAACTATGAATACAGTATATGCATTTTCTGATAAAACAAAATATTCTAACTATTAAAAATGTAACTGCTATATTACTAAATGAATAAAAGGCTTAAATGGCTTGGCATAACTCTGAGATTAATAAATGTACATAACTTGAACAACGGGCGACATTCATACAACAAATGTTAAGAGACATCACAGATAAATAAAAAAAGACTTGTGTTAGGAAAGCAACAATGACATAACTTTAATCGGGCATGGTCGCGAGCTACCTAAGGTCCTGGTGATTCAGCGGCATGGTGACATAAGCAGTTTGCATAATTTGGGTAATGACATAACACCAAGCAAACACTTTGTACATGAAAAAGCATTGCGGGAAAGGTCAACTTGAGGATTAGGTAAACAAACAAAAAATAAATAAAACACTCAAAGTCAAGAGAAATAGCGACAAAACGTTGCATAAGTTTGTTTTCAGTTCGTGCAGGTTTGTGCAGCTTTATCTCCCATGCTCCTGAGTGAGCGTCCAGTCTCCTGCTAAACGTCCAGGTTACTAATATTTCGCTCACTGACCACCTCAATAATTCCATGAAAATGACTCATTCAATTACTTTAAGATATAGTCTTTTTTTACCCTTTGGAAAAACAGGTGGCAATAACCAGGTTTTGTTTTTTCCCCCACTGGTATCAAGAAGTTCATTGCAGCGCTTCAATTATCAACCCTCCATCAATCGCCCTAATGGAGAGACTGTAGCACACAGTGTTTTTTTAGGAATAGAGCAAACCAACAAGTGGAACAAACAACCCCACACGTTACGTCACACCTGGCACAGTCCCTCACCTCGGTCCAATTTGGGCGAAGACAACAGAGGTGGTTTAAGTCTTCCAGGGCGTCCGAGAGGCGTTCCAGACCCAGATTGGCCTCCGTTCGGTAAATCCTCAAACTCAAATCCTCCGGGGCTGGAGGAGACAGAAAATAAGCGGGTTATTTGTACAGATATTTGACATAACATTTGCGATGACCGTTTTCGTAGGCAAATATTCAACATATTGAAAATAAATAAATAAGTCAATAAATAATGAAGGTCACATGGCGGGTTACAAACACAGGCACGATAACGAACATCCCTAAAAATGGAGTTAGAATTGGCCGTCACTAAAGCAATTTGCCGCGGCGTAGCCGTCCCAGAACACAGCGGCAGATGAAAACGTGGAAACAACACATTACAGCTGTTTTGAAATACAGTTGTGGAACAGCCTCATGCATTTCCTTTGGATATGACATAACGCATGTGTGAATATAAACAACTTACCGTGAAAATGTAGAACTATAGTTTCCAAGGTCTGTGATTCTTAACCGTTCTTCACCTCAGGAACCCTCGATTTGAAACACATTAGGTCACAGACCCCACGTATGATGTGATTTGACTCTTATTGTTTTATTGTGATTTAGTCCAAATTTTCGAGACCCCATCTATGCTATAGTAAGAGAGATAACAGTGAGGGATCGGTCTATTAATCAAGCCGGGGGGACCCCCTGGGACCTCTTGAAGGACCTCCCATGGGTCCCCAGGCCACACCTTGAGGAACATTGTCCTCTGTGATGTGAGGAAAATATCTGCAAATGTACGACGAGCGGTTTCTCTTAGTTGTTGTGATTGATCAGAAAGCCCCCGGGGAGATACAAACTCTACCCCATCTTGTTCACTTTGGACGGGGAATTACTCCCCGGCAAGCTGCGTCCGCTCACCACAGCCTCTCCACCGTCCGCGGATTCCATTTCAGCTTGAAGAAAAATGAAGGTTTTCATTTCGATCTGTCGCTCCATTGCTGAAACGCCGACCTTGCGTCGGCAATTCTCAATGGCGATGCTTCCACTGAGCGCCGTCGCGTTCTTTTATGAAACGACGTTACTCAGGTTACACGATGCATTCATGTTGCCACCTTCATTCCCATGTAGAGCCAGGTCCATGTCAATTGTTTATGATGGGGGAAAAAAAATTACAAATGGCTGGTAAATATACAGTATGTAAAGTATACAGTATAATAGACAGACTGTATATATTCTTGAACTCCTTCTTTCCGCCAAATGTTGATCCACCATCCGACATGCAGAACTAAGGATTTAAATAGGTAAAGGCAGTCTTTAATTGGATTGGCAGACAGGGAGCGCACACACACTGGGTTGATAATCCATTACAACACAAACACCCCCACTATTCCCACACCCCGCACCGAATCGAGAGGGGGGGGGGGGGGGGGGACGACTTCAAGTGAGGTCAATGGGGAGGCTTTTTGTTTTTTTTCGGGATGAAGCCATATGGCGTGGCAGCCCACATGAAGGACCTGCCCACAGTATGTCTCTACTACCTGCAGGTGTGGTCTGCTGGACGCTCAGTGACGTTTCACCGCCAAGATCCCAGGAGCTATGCTGACGTAATGATAACCTCACAGCGGTCACGTATACAGTGGACATAGGTTTTATAAATGACCCAGGCTTTATGTATAAAAACTGGGCCATTTATAAAACCGGGGGAATTTGCATTTTATGTAGGGCACACATTTAAATCATTTTACCAGAAATGTGCGATCACTTGGAAAATAATCTACACAGGGTTTATACTGATGCCCCATTATATGCGCATTCTTTATATTTATGGTCAAAAAGGAGGAGACATATCTAACGTGACCTTGTCCTAAGCACAGTGCTAAGAGAAGCTGTTTCATAACCCAGTTTGAAGCCACACCTTCAGGGCTGCAAAAGTTTATTATTAAAAGGGACTGCAGAAAAAAATATATAATAAAAAAATTAATAATAAAAAAATATATATATCTACATTGGAAGCCAAACTTGGAAGTCTTGGATGGAGCCTCGGGAACTCCATTGACACCTGTCCATATGTTCACTTTGTTGTTACGCGGCAGAAGAGGAGACATTGTGAAGGATGTGCACGGGTAGAGGCAGAGGGACATCTATATCTGCAATCACCACGGGACGTGTACATGTAAGCCAACTTGCATAATGCCAATAGGAATACTAGTTACCACGTTACACAACGCATAGCCTACTTATCTGGTTGCATAAGGATATCCCCCCCATGGGTTCTACTCTGTTTTTCCTCCTCTTCTCAGACTTCACATGCATTGTCATATATGTGTATTATGTGTATATGAGAATATGTTACATTATATATCTATATTTCACATGCCATTCATGTTATAGGTATATAAGTGTATGCACTGTATATTAATTAATATATGTAAGATCGTATGCATATTGCCATGTCTGTTTTAATTTTATTTTTTTTGCTGTTGTGCTGTTGTTCATTTGTCTTTACTCTGCCTGCTTTGTCTGGCGCAGCCGTCGGAGTTGCCCTCTTGGGACGAACGCAAAGTACCTCGACCGCCTGTCTCTGTGCCACTCACCCGATCGGATCGCCTCGTCGGCGACGACCAACGCCTCGGCGAACGCTCGCTCCCGGATCTTGCTCCGGATCCGGTCCCTGGCCCGGGTCCCCTCCGGGTGGCACTTCTCCAGGACCCTGGCCGCCAGGACGGTGGTGCTCCTCCCGGCGACCCCGCTCCCGGCGGCCGCCTCGCCGCGCCGCCCCAGACGCTCCCCGCACAGCGGACACCTGGGCGGGAGGAAGCCCGAGCAGCAGCGGCGGCAGAACGAGTGGCCGCAGGGCGCCGTGGCCGGATCGTGCAGGAGGAAGCCGCAGGTCGGGCACTGCAGCGGGCGGTCGTCCATGGCGACGGCGGCGGTGGCGGGGTCCGCCGCCCCCCGGGGACGGCGCGGCCGGATCACTGTGGTGTTGACGACGGGCGCGGGGTCATTCCGTCCCCGGTTCTCTGTTCGGACGCAGGCACGTCGGGCCCGGGAGGAAGCTCGCCACACGCTCTCACCGCGGCGCGTCTCGACCCGAAACGCTGCGTTACGTAAATAAAGACCCCGTGACCGGAGGCGGGCGCTCCGATTGGACGAGAGTTCGGCGTTCCACGCTGTTGTGAAACCCGGCGACGCCGAGTTTCATAACGAGATATATATATATATATATATATATATATATATATATATATATATATATATATATATATATATATATATATATATATAATAATATCTCTCTCGTTATGAAACTCGGCGTCGCCGGGTTTCATAACGAGATATATATATATATATATATATATATATATATATATATATATATATATATCTCGTTTCGAGATATATAATATATAACGATATATAATATATAACGAGATATATATATATATATATATATATATATATATATATATATATATATATATATATATATATATATATATATATATATATATATATATATATATGTCAGGCTGTTGGATTTAAAAAATCTTTATACAATCTTTTTTTTGTGTGTGTTTGTAGTGATGTTATTATTATTATTATTATTATTATTATTATTATTATTATTATCATCATCTCTCTTTGTGAATCGTGGCACAGAATTTCTTCCATATTCTTCCACCGCTCTGTCTCGTACCTTTTTTTTTCCCTCCCCCCATTTGATATATGATTAGCGTGTATTTTTTTATTTATTTTTTACTATTCTCAATTTAAAAACGGAGATAATAACTTGTTTATTTTACTGTGACAAAAAAAATAATAATAATAATAAAAAATAAAAAAATAATAATATATATATATATATATATATATATTTTTTTTTTTTAAATTGAGAATAGTAAAAAATAAATAAATAAATAAATACACGCTAATCATATATCAAATGGGGGAGGGAAAAAAAAGGTACGAGACGGAGCGGTGGAAGAATATGGAAGAAATTCTGTGCCACGATTCACAAAGAGAGATGATGATAATAATAATAATAATAATAATAATAATAATAATAATAATATCACTACAAACACACACACAAAAAAAAAGATTGCATAAAGATTTTTTAAATCCAACAGCCTGACACAGAGGCTTCCCTCAGTCCGGGGCTGGGATTCACCTTCATCGGCGCTTACGTATTGTAGTTGTGTGGCAGACAATTTTTTCAATGTGTTATTATTTTTTTTTTTACAATTGTGCAACAGGAACAGGGCAGATGCAGGTAGACAGGCACGACGAGCGGGTCAAGAGGAAGGAGCATAGTAAAAAAAAAAAAAAAGCAAAATTGGACGAGCTCCACCTTCACTTTCATTATTTATTCTTTTTTTTTGTATTACAGTCAATTTAGCCAGTTAAATGATTCAGTGCGCGTTTCAGAAGACACCGACTTTACTGTACTCGGTCATTGCTGTAACAACCTCAGCTCCTGCACTCTCACGTTTCCTCTCCTCGCAGAGCTGCTCCATTCACACCCAGCAGCCCAGCGCAAGTGTCTCATGAGCATAGCGTCCCACCCAAGAACTCAGGATGATGCAATACTAAAAAAAAAAAAGTACCACTATTACACCGTATTATTTTAATTGGTGCTTGGTACTTGAATTGGTTAATTCAAGTACCAAGCACCAATTAAAATAATACGGTACCAACTGCAACGGAAACGCTGTCCTTTTTCAATAAATCTTTTTTGACCTATTCATCAATTCTATGTGTTTACACAGGGATTGTTTAATTATATCATTGTAGATAATCTATATAATAAATATAATTTTACAGTATCAAAATATATGCAGTATAGATCTGGCCACCAGGTGGCGGAGCACAGTCCTTGAGTTTAACGAGCAAGAATGACCAGAAATCTTATGAAGTTGACTCTTCACTATATTTCTGCAACATAAAAGGTCAAAGTCAGAGGTGAGCACAGGACTTTTTACTTTTCAATGCCACTGGCAAGGGAATGGTTTGCTCTCCATTGCTTTCTCGGATTGGATGACCCACAAGGTTGTCAGCGGATTAAACTTGCACGACATATTGTTTACATCAGGCCTTTATATTTGTCTGAGTTGTTTTTCTGTTCTGTTTGAAAAAACATTTTTTTTTTTAGTACTTGCTCCTTGTATAGTAATGAATACCAAAGTTAAACCTGAAAATGTTCTGTTCTTGCATGTCATTGATTTTGCTATGATTTTATTCTTCTTGTTAAGGAACAATAAAGGCGCTTTTATTTTGGTGACTGATTATATTATTGATCGATTAATTTTATTTTCAAACCTGAATTTAAAATTTTGAGTGAGGTCATTAATTTAAATGTGTCCAAGACCACATTTAAGAGTTAACTAATATGTTGAAACTTTTGTTGATGCTAATGAGCTCAGTGTCATTTTAAGAATGACAGGTTTTACGCCACCATACATTCCACACTTGTAATGAAATATTAAGCCCATACATCCCGCAGCTCTCCAAACCCTTCATCTCATGGGGAAGGCTGAGTAAGATTACCAGGTTGCAACGTGAATGAAAAGTCCAGTTGATGTGTACAATTACCATCAAGTTCAAAGTTCTACAGATGTGGCTATCAGTGTTTATGGATGCAAGAAAGGTACCTGTGGCAGCGGAGGAGCTGGATGCACCCTCCCAGGAATAAACTCTTGCTGTGGCACTAAACCCAAAAACATATTTTGAAAAACAACCCCCAAAAGACGTATGGCAGCACACGTCAACTTTAGGAAAAAGGGCAGGGACAGTTGGTGAAACAGAGGCACTGCCACTACCATACATCTTTGGATGTTGTGTTTTGAAGAACCTTATCATGTCCTCCCCACTTTTTAATTAGACGCAAGACTGGATTTCCCAGCATTTACACCAGATGAGTTTCTGCATGCTAGGCGCCCAACAGAGGCCTGAAAAGTCCAACTAAATTTCTTGCAGTACTAAGTTGATGACACAATTCAGGAACCTCCTAATTTCCAACAACATGTACTTAAATGATGATATAATAAAATAAAATGTGATAGCACCAGATATGTAATTTCTAATAATTTATGTAGTGGAAATGTTAAACCATTTACAAATTTATTGAATTTGTTTTCAGTGACTGGAACCACATCAATGCAGTGAAATCCATGCCTTCTATAGCTAAATCTATAAAACTTTAAGATACCGTGTTTTCTGTCATTAAATTATGACCAACCCTTTAACATTAGAAAAGACTCAAAGACATAAAGAACAAACGCTTACTATTATATATTTACACTATAAAGAAAGATCCCAATGCTTCAGCACACACCGGGAAAAGAAAAACATGAATCAAGCAATCTCATCAATAATACTGCACATGGCAGCGTCTTTGTCCCATATTTTGTCTCTCTTTAAGGACGACGTACTCGTCTCCTGCTGAGCGGCCATGCAGCTCTCCCCCACCTCCTCTACGTCCACGGGTTCGGTTTTCAGCCTGGGGGGAAGCCCGGAGCAGCCGCTGATGGCACTCGCGGCAGACGACCCGCCCCTCGATCCCTCCCCGACCCCGTTCGGACCCTCCATCTGGGGCAGGTCGTCCGGCAGAGAGGCCAAGCAGCCCTGGATCATCTCCACCACCCTCTCCAGGTGCTTCTGGAACCTCTCCGCCGTCTCCAGCCGCTGCCTCTTCTGCACCTCCATCATCACCCTGAGCGTCTCCCTGGCTTGGTGCGGCCTGTACTCGTTGATCAGGTGGTGCATGTGTACGAACAACAGTTTCAGGTCCTCCAGCTTCTCCTCGCGTTTTAAACTCCCGGGGCTCTTGATCAGGATGTCCAGCAGGTCGAGGAAGTTCACCAGGATGGACATGTTGAGCTTCTTCAGCTCCCGCTTGTGGTCGAACTGCATGGGGTGGAGCCGCTCGATGCCCTGGCTCTCCAGGGGCCGGATGATGAGGTCGTCGCACTGGAACTGATTCCCGAACATCATGTAGCTGTCCCGGATTGGGGGAGGCGGCTTGGGGGCCAGGCCCTTGCGGATGTTTTCATCCGTGTATTCTTTTATGTACTGCAGTGGCGGCGGAGGCAGGGCGCTCACCTGCTGTGGTTCACCCATGGTGGTGACCTGCGAGGGTGAAATAGGGTGCGTCACAGAGGGTTATTATTTAAAGATCGCCGAGCTGAAGTTGGTTTAACTTTCAAATGTGCTCGTAAAGAAATGTCAGACGCCAACAAAAGGGGCATTCGGCCAAGTGAACATTTGTCTTCACAAAGGTCAAACCAAGCGATCTGAATGCTCCCGTCGACAAATGCTACCTAATTACTCACGGGCTCTGTGGGCTCCATGAAGTGTTTGGGATAAATGACGGTAACATTTAACCCACACATTTTCCAACAGTGCTCTACAACGATGAGAACGGAGCGTACCCCCATTTATACACACACACACACACACACACACACACACACACACACACACACACACACTTGAATGAGTTAGCTACATTAGCTTGGTGCTTAGTGAATGAGATTACTGACGTTTATCCTCACTACTAAATGTATATTTATGCAAAGATTCCACTCATACGTTAAATATGTTTTCACACACACACACACACACACACACACACACACACACACACACACACACACACACACACACCATTAAGACACGCCATTAGAGTGGTGGGGAACAGGCAGTGCACAGATAGCATTAGCTAGCAGCTCAAACAGGCGAAGCGAACGTTGAACGTCCCGCATGACTACGCAGCCGGTCAAAGCAGGACGGCAGGGCGCTCAACACACCTCGCGGGTGAATCCAATTCACCTGAAGTGATTCTTTAAGGATCAAATCAACGGCGAAAGCGGCGAATTTGATCGTTGGCGCCGGACATGCAGCAGGAAGCGTCGCGTCTCCTCCTTCTGCCAGTGCTCCCCCACCACCCCCCCTGCAGCGCCACCTACTGAACCGGAGGGCGCAAGCTCAGCGCTGCTGCTGCTGCTTCTTCTTCTTCCTCTTCTTCCTCTTCTTCTGCTTTTCGTTGTACGTCGGAGTGCAACCGTTGACTTCGAAGGCGCACGCCGCCACCTGCTGCACCGGCGCATGCAGAAACGCCACTCCCAACACGTGATGAGGGCGGAGTAAACAGCGTCTGCCTAAACAAACGACGCGGATCGCTTCGTTAACGCTCAATAAATAGAATTATCTAGATCCCGTCGTCGCCTTGCGTCCTTCAAAAAATGGAATGACGGCTTTGTGGGCGCCCATCACCGTTGTTGCCCAGTGCTCCCTCGAGGTTCCATTCTCCCTGATCCTCAGGAGGAGCCGCTCCCGCTCTTCCTCGCACATATTGCATTCCGTCAACATTTTTGAGCGTTTTTTTGCAATGAGGGATCCCGTGCGATCAAAGATTTAACCGATTTAAACTAACTTCTCCCCTCACACCCTGTGCATTTATGGATTTCTGAACATTGTAATAATGTCGGCCCCCTTTGGCCCCCCGTCCCCGCCTTTCCTGCCTTTTCCCTCATCATCCCTTTTTTTTTAATTACTGCTTTTCCTTCCCCTTTACCAAAAGGAATATCCAAAATATCTTTCCTATTGATAGCACTTTTGTCAATTTTATCTGCTCATATATTCCCTTTAACGGCCACATGGGCAGGCACCCAACAAACTCTTATATCCTTTCTTATTCTGTGACGTCTAAAGGGGCTCTGGTGAATTTCTGTTTTTGTCCATCCAAATCCATTCTCCTTAAATCAAGTATACTCCCAGCATTCCTCTAGCACACCCTTGGCTGGGTTGTCATTGCTGCACCCCGTTAAATGGATCCAGTCAGACATCATCTGCTTATCCCTTCTCAAATCTAGCGGGGCCTCTCCCCTGACTCTTCCTGTATTGCGTTGATGGGGGTTTGTTGTTATTATTGCACCAGTACAGATTCTGAGAGCTCCATTTTGTATGATGTTTTGTGCTCCGTATACAGGACATTTAATCTACTACAAGAAGAAGAGGAATCTTTAATTGTCACGCAACGCACCACACGCATACACGCTTTGGATGGTGGCTGGTGGAATGAGGTCTCTGCATTTGACCCATCCTGGCTTGTCCTTCCTCCAGAGGGGCAGCCAGGAGCAGTGGGCAGCATTCGTCGACACGCCCGGGGACCCGGTACCAAGTGTCCATCGCTGGTCAGACGATGATGTGTGCATGTTTTTGGTGGGGGTCCTTACTGACGGTAGGTGGAGGAAACCCCATGTGAGCACAGAGAGAACATGCAAACTCCACACAGAAAGGCTCCTATTTCGGAGATAACCCACCGGAGCACGGTGGCCAACTGCATACTATTAACAAAATCATGATGGTGTGATAAAGCCCACACTAAGGTTTTTGTGATGATATTTTTTTTTTAATCAGTGTTTGTGTTTATTTTTATGTGAAATCTTGTGTTTATGCCACCAATTGCATACACTGCATTTTGTGTGTTTGCGTAACATAGATAATTTAATTTAATTTAATTTTGTATTTAATATCCGTAGTTTTTAACTTTGTTGTGACGTCGCCTGGAACCGAGTGCGGACCCTTTGCAGGGAAATGTTTCAGTTTGAAGTTTGAATTCTAAAAAAAAACATTATTATAAATCTGATTATTAATTCACCATATATTGTTTTTATTATATTATTAAAATACACACACTGAGCACTTTATAGGAACTCTATACATATACTGGGTAGGGAGGGCCTCTATTTGTTTTCAAAACAATTCATCTTGGTATGGATTCCAAACATGTTGGAAACATTCCTTTGAGATTGTGATCCTTGTTGATATGATTGCGAATGTCCCGTTCACATCCCAGAGGTGTTTCACTGGATTCCGATCCGGTGTCATGTTCATGAAACCAATTTGAGATGACTTTTGCTTTGTGACATGGTGCATGATCATGCTGGAAGTAGCCGTCAGAAGATGGGTAAACTGTGGCCATGAAGGGATGCACGGGGTCAGTGTGGCAGTACCGCCTGCCACACGCCACCGGAAGTGCGTTTCCAGGGCCCTCCGGCACAGAGACACAGTCAATGGGGTTGAAAACACACCAGTTATATCGCAGAAAGTGGGCTAGGTGTAACAAGCCTGGAGCAGATGTAAAACATGTCATGACAAGGGCTCTTCTCGCGTATGTGTGCGGATGGGGGTTTTAGCTGTTGCTCATTGATTCCTGGCTGCTTAAACCACACCACCCCCACACCACAGTATGCAAATAGGCTTTGGCATTCAAGTGATGATTGATTGGTATCAATGTACTTCCTATGAAAAATGCAAAGTATTAAAAGAAAAACTTGTCATATCCAATGCCCTCATATAACAGAGCCTAGAATTATGGTATTAAGTGCTACTGAGCCTTAATTTTCCTGCAGATCAGCGCTCATGCATATCCCGATTAGAACTAATAACTCACTGATGAGCAATCCTAAATCAGCAGTTTGATAGCTCCAGTCCCACCGCCCCGGGATATCGATATTTGTTTTGAGATGTACAGTGGAAAAAACGAGTAAAAGTTGAAAGTCACCGAAACTGATAGTACAGATATAATATAAGTACCAATACTTGAAAAACACACATAAGTACATTAAAACAGTACTTAATTACATGCCACCACTGTTTAATTGCACAGTGTATCGCGCATCTGTGTGTACTACTGTGCATCTGTCACCGTGCATGTCTCAGCCCTGCTTCCAGGATGTGGTTCAGCCGCTGGAACAGCTCACACAGGAAACGCAAACAGAAACCCAAGTCTCTCTTTTTCGGAGGCATTCATCTCAGAGCTCTCTGTAGTCCTTGGGGGACAGCAAACACACATTTTCTCCCGTTCACCCTGTTGCGGAACGCTGTCTACCATGTATCCCAGGGTTATCCTGAAGGGGACGATGATCAAAAAGTCCCAGCAGAAGAGGAGGACGTCTCCCTGCAACTACAAGGAGAGGTTTTTCGTCTTGGACACGCAGGAGTTGAAGTACTCCGAACGCCGCCCGGGAGTGAGTACAGTAGGCCTGCGGACCCTCTTTGGGACCTCCTTTTGGGAAACTTTTTCGTTTTTGTCGCAAAAATAAAACGCAGTCCAATAAATGCTCTTTTTTTTCTCCCCGCCTCGCCAGAAAAAGCCCACGCTTAAAGGTTGTATTCTGCTGTCGAGAATTAGGTGTGTGGAGATTGTGTGCAGTGATGTCCCCATACCGTGCCACTATAAGTATCCTTTCCAGGTAAACACACATACACACACACACACACACACACACACACACACACACACACACACACACACACACACACACACACACACACACACAAACACACACGCACGCACAAACATGCGCGCAAGCGCGCACACGCACGGTGAGCATTTTATGCACTAAAACATAAAATAAACATAACTGTTTATCCCAAAAACATCCCCCCAGGTATTCCATGACAGCTATTACCTGTACATCTTCGCTCCGGATAATGACGTTCGCCTGAAGTGGGTTCGAGCGCTCAAAGAGGGTGAGTTCCTCTGGTAAATACATTTTTAAAAGGTGTAAAAAAAAAAACAATAGTAAAAATAAAGGTCATCATTTGTCAATAATTAGTGGTGTCGTATCTGAGTTGATTCTGATTTTATTTGTTCTACAGAGACAAAGTATAACCAACTGGTTGTGAAATACCATCCAAACTTCTGGATGGGCGGCAGATGGAGATGCTGCCAACAGACGGAGAAGCTGGCGGCAGGCTGTCAGGAATATTGCCCAGAGGGCTACGGTGTGTGCTCCCACAGATGTGCTATCATGTTGTTTATCGTTGTTTTATTACTCGCCTCAACGGGAGTATTATTCTGACATCGGGGGGGTATAACAACACACAGCAGCGGAAAGCAGAGCTGCAGGGCTTTCCGATGCTTTTAATGCCATTTCTCGTTTTGTTTTGTCGTCCGCCGCGATGGAAAAAGCCCCTGAAGTGCAGCGTGAAATGCATTCTGTGTCAATGATAAGCACGTCAACTCCTGCACTTCCATTCTTTTCTGTCGCTTCAAAGGTTCAGTGGCTCTTCCCAAAACACCAGAACTGCAGGTATGCCTTTCTCTAAAATATTACACAACTTCTAGTTGAACTTCCATACAAACAAGTGGAAATCCTCAGTAAATGCTTGACCTACGGTGCGCTATGTGGTGTTAAAATGCGCTTGTTCTTTCTTTCATTCTTTCTTTCTTTCTTTCTTTCTTTCTTTCTTTCTCTTTCTTTCATTCTTCCTTCATTATTTCTGGCTTTCCCTTTTCTTTCCTCCTTTATTTTTTCTTTCTTTCTCTCTCTCCCTCTCTCTCTCTCTCTCTCTCTCTCTCTCATCTTTCTTGCTTCCTTTCTTTTTCCTTTCCTCATCCTATCCTCTATTCTACCTTCATTCTTCCTTTCTGTCTTTCTCCCCTCCGTCTTGCTTTTCTTCCCTTCCTTTTTTTTCTTTCCCTCTTCCTCCATCATTATCTCTTGCTTCCTTTCCCCTCCACCGTGCTTTCCTCCTTTCGTTCTCTCTGTCTTTCTTTCATTCTTTCTTTCTCTTTCAAGAGTATCAACAACGTTTCTGATGAAAGCACCCATGACGTTCACATTGCTCTGGTTTCTTCTTAAATAGTTTCAGTCATATACCACAACACGTTTATTAATCCCTCGGGGTTAATGCAGAAATATTATTTTTCGGGGAATATTCTTTCTCTCCTGACAGTGGAGCTCCTATGACCCGGGGCAGAGGCTGGTGATGGCTCTCCGGGACTACGCGCCCATCGGAGCCTCCGACCTGCCTCTCGAGAAAGACCAGGAATATGTCCTGATGGACAGCTCCCACCCGGAGTGGTGGACCGTGCGAGACGTCAGGGGGTAAAATGGGAACGCTGTCCTCCGCTTATCGCTCATGTTGAAATTGTTCCTCACTTCCTACACACCGCGTGTCCTCTCGTCTCTTATAAGGAAAACCGGCTTCGTCCCCAGGACCTGCCTCCTCGAAAAGACTGCCAGCACAAACATTGACAGATTCGAGTGGGTGACTCCTTTAATGTTACGGTTATTGTCCCAGTGTCCTCCCTACTCTCTTAAGAACTGTTTACTTTGAATGGGGATGATTTGTTGTTTTGCAGATGGTACAACAAAGACATAACCAGGGCACAAGCGGAGGACCTGCTGATGTCAGAGGTAAAAGCCTGCAGCACATTTTGCAAGCCAGGGTAAATAGTTTGCAAACCGTCGGTACCTGTGCTGCTTTGGTTTATTGTGTCACTGATGCAAATTTGACCTTTGAATAACGTATCCAAAAACACAGAGGAATGTGAGAATGAAACAATATGAAGCCGTTTTTCCGAAACCACCACTTCCTTCCATAGACACTTTGTTCTTTGCTTTGCCGTTAGACGCTCAAAGGGAAATGGCAGGGTTGACTGAGAACGAACATGATGTCGCTCCCAAAATGCATTAATACAACCCCGTTCGTTTGGATTTTTCTTTTAACTGCAAATTCTAGGGGAAAGAAGGTGCGTTCATGGTGCGTGACTCGAGACACGCAGGCGTCTACACAGTGTCCGTCTTCACCAAAGCACCGGGGTAATCAGAAGTTGTTTTTTTTTTTGTGTGATACTGTATGTGTGATATTTGAAACAGCGTGTTGTTGGTTTCAGATGCAATTTATTTCCCAAACCAACCTGCCGGTGTGCTGACTCACTGAAATGAAATGGAAATTATTTGGATTATGTTCATACACTATGGCTCTTTACATTCGGTGCATTTATATGTGATGTGAAGGATCGTACACCTGCCATAGACCCTCCTATCATCCCTGTTTAGGTCCAATGGAGAGAAGAATCCCAGGGTGAAACATTATCATATCAGAGAAACAAAGGGAAGCGGGTTTTATTTGGCAGAGAGATACCTGTTCCTCACTATTCCAGAGCTCATCAACTACCATCAACACAACGCTGCAGGTAACTCAGCAAACTGCCTGTGAGAATAGCTCAAACAGGAATGCTGATGATGTGTGTGTGTACGACCAAAACTTGCATTCACATTTGTTATGATGATTTAAGAGATTATTGCACAATACAGATTCTTTTTTTTTTTTATTACTTGTTTTTCTTCTTCTGGATTTGTTTTTGCAGACTCTGATAATGTGGTTGTCTGTGTGTGGGCATGCACTGAATGTACAGTATATACTGTATAAATAAATTGTATATGTGGTATGGGTTTGTAGTGTATTTGCATGATTATTTCTGTGTTTTGTTAAATTCACAGGTCTGATCACGCGTCTAAGAAAACCCGTATCCCAGAGAGACCTTTCACAAAATCCTTACATACACACAGAAGGTAAGTTGTGTCATTCCTTCAATTGGTTCACACCAGGGTGAGAGTAAGCAGTTTTTCTTTGATAATGTTACCATTTAATATGATTATTTAAAATAAGCACATTGCTTTTATCCACATCCTCAAAGGTTTATAGTTACATGAATTCAATAATCCCATTAGTTGCTTATTCCCGTCTAGGGTCAAGGACCTATACTGTTTATTTTGCCTTTGGCATATTTATTTTGATATCAGGTCCACTAGTCGTGTTGGTCCCTTTTCATTTCACCCCCTTTTGCAGATTTGTGGGTAATGTCGTTTCCCGCTCTGTTGCGTCTAGACGCTGTGGACCAGTGGGAGGTGAACCGCGAGGAGCTGATCCTGGGGAAGGAGGTCGGCAGTGGCCAGTTCGGGCTGGTGCTCGAAGGACGGTGGAGAGGCAGAAAGGTGGCAGTGAAGATGGGCATAGAAGGAGCCATGTCAGAGGAGGAGTTCAAAGAAGAGGCTCGGATCATGACGTAAATACACATCCTGTCGGCCACCAGCATAGGAAATTGGAGCGGTCATCAAATTTAAGTTGTGTGATTTGGGTCGGTCAATGCCTGCGCGTGTGCTTGGTCACAGGAGGTTGTTCCACTCCAAGCTGGTCCAGCTCTACGGCGTGTGCACCCAGTGCTCCCCCATGTGTTTGGTGTGTGAGTTCATGGAGAACGGCTGCCTGTCAGATTACCTTCGAGCCTGGAAAGGACATCTGTCTTCAAAGACCCTGCTGACCATGTGTCTGGACGTCAGCGAGGGGATGGCATACCTGGAGAGTTCTAATTTCATCCACAGAGATTTGGTATTCCAGTTTAAGTCAAAATGCGTGTAACACAGTTCTATACTGGAGCTTTCCTAACTCCTGTTTTGGCATACTCTTTCTTTCCTGCAGGCTGCTAGAAACTGTCTTGTTTCAAAGAACAATGAAGTGAAAGTGGCTGACTTTGGGATGGCGAGGTATGGGTCTCACATCAGACACGATGGTTTTATCACCATGTTGTGGTGCTATAAATGCAGTTGGCCTCGAAATAAAAAAAAACTGCTAAAATATTTGAAAAACCTTCATATGCATCGTGTGCATCCGCTGCAGATTTGTTCTTGATGACGAGTACAAGAGCCTGCACAGCAAGTTCCCCGTCAAGTGGTCGGCTCCGGAGGTGATCCGATTCTGCAAGTTCAGCAGCAAGTCCGACGTCTGGTCGTTCGGTAGGCTCGCCTGCGCGGCGTCTGTCTTCCCCTATTTGTCTTCAGGGTTCAATGTATCGTTTGTAATGGTTCCCTGTCTCAGGCGTGCTCATGTGGGAGGTTTACAACGAGGGCCGGATCCCCCACGAGCACAGCACTAACACTGAGGTGATCGAGTCCCTGAACAAAGGCCTGAGGTTACTGAAGCCACGCCTGGCCACGGAAACCCTCTACCTGCTGATGGAATGGTGCTGGAAAGAGGTATGATAAATGATAATAAGAACCCAGGTGTCCCCTGTATTTAAAACAGGGGACGCATGATTACGTTAACAGAATGCCTGAATCTGATTTTACCATCGAGTGTGTGACTTGTGCGTTTTCTCCTTCCCAGATACCAGAAGATCGCCCTTCATTTGCTCTTCTGTTGCATCAGCTGGCCTCCCTCTCAGACCCATGAAGATAAATATATATAAATAAACACAGTATAGAGAAACAATATACTGTATACTGTGTGTGTGTATGTGTGTGTGTGTGTGTGTATGTATGTATATATATATGCATATATAAAATGTTGATATATATATATATAAATGTTAATGTTTGAGCCACTTTTATTTCCAAACATTGGCATTTCTGTCATTCTTTTCATTCTCAATTTTTAACCCCCTTGCCAATACCTTTCTCTGAAATAATGACTTCAGAAAATGCATTCATCTTGATTTTATTTATTTATTTATTTATTGTTAATTTGTTGTTTACTTGTAATGTAAATATAGTGTACTCAGTTCTACTTTGTGCCATTAATTAAAAGTTGTTTTGATATCCTGCGGTTTGTCAGTTAAGTAATAATTAGGTAAAACTGTGTTACAACGAGGCGTTTGGACTACTCAGTTTAAGAAAAATAATTGATTCAATCATGAATGTTCATTAATGTGTATTGTCAGAGTGTTACTGAATTTCAATTTTTGTATTGTTATTTTTAAATGTTTTTTAAATTCCTTAACCCATTGGCAACAACATTCTCTTAAATAATCAATTATTATAGTAATATGTTGTATTATAGCAGATGATATAATAGTATGTAGTAGATTATAGTATACTAGGTTTCTAAGGAAGATGATTAGGGGCACATTCAATAAAAACAACATTATTATTATTATTATTGTTGTTGTTGTTGTTGTTGTTGTTATTATAACTATAACAATTCTGACTTTACTCAGCATTCTCACTTAAATCCCTCAATTCAGAATTCATAACCACGAGATCTGAGGCAGGATTCGAGAAGAATTCTGAAGAGAAAAATAATAATTCCGAATTTGCTCGAAAAATCCCGAGTTGAATCTCCGATTCGTTTAAGATTCGTCCGTTTTGAGGGGGGGGGGGGGGGGGGGGGGATCCGCAAAATGTAAAAAAAATAATAATAATAATAATAATAAATGAAAAAAAAAAAAAAAGAAGAAAAATAATAAATTAAAAAACAAAAACGAAACGCGAGGCGGGCGCATCCGCCACCGAGGCTGCGCATCCTCAGCACCGGCTCCTCTGAATTAAAGGCGTACTGTCTCTTTAAGGGAACGCACTTGCAGCCATTTTCTCCTCTTTGTGTGTGTGCGAGTGTGTGTGTGTGTGTGTGTGTGTGTGTGTGTGCGTGCGAGTGTGTGTGTGCGTGTGCGTGCGGGGTGGTGGTGGTGGAGGATTAGCGGATCGGCACCAGGCGAAGCCACAGCATCCATCTGGGCAATATTTAAAAAAAAAACAAACAAACAAAAAACAAAAAGGGGGCGAGAAGAAATAGAGCGAACGTCGTGGGAAGTACGACGCCGTCCGGACGCGGGTTTTCTGGACGGACATGCGATTTACGGGTAAGCGGGTTTTTTTTTTTTTTTTTTACTCTTCCCCTCCCGCCCCCCCCCGCCGCCCCGCCGGCACGGGAGATGCGCGGGGGGGGTTTAAACGCGGTACGTGACGGCCGAGATGTGGCGGCTTCCTCCGGGACGCGAGATGGGTGCGGTGGGGAGCCCGGAGCGGCTACTACCTGGGCTGCGAATGCACGTTTTATTTTTCATTTTTTAATCTCTGTATATATATAGATATATATATATATATATTTTTTTTTTATCGCCACCGCCCGTCGATGGAAGCCGCCGTGTTTTCTTTGGGGTTTCGAGAACGATCGCGTCGGTTATATTCTGCGTTTCTCTGCAGGGGATCGATGGTATTTTCCGGGGTCGGCGTGTGTGTGCGTGCGTGTGCGTGCGTGTGTGTGCGTGTGTGTGTGTGTGAGAGAGGGGGGTTGGGAAAATGACCACCACCCACCCCCCCCCCGCCACGTCCCTCCGACCCCCTTCCCCCCGTCTCTCATCTGTCATCATCATCTTGTCTTTTAAACTGTTGATTTTTTGGGGGGGGGGGCGAAACAGTAGTAAAGGGTGTTTTTTTTAATTTTGTATTTTTCTTTGGGTGTGTTTTTTTTTTTTTGAGTGACGGCGGTGGGGAATAATGAATGGAGGGGCCTTGCAGGGACGCCGGGATGACAGGTTCACCTACTTCCGCCTCAGTCCTCCACGCAGGGCTCCGATGGCGCCGTGATCAGCGTCCGCTACTTGAAATCTACTGGGGTGGTGAGATCAGAGCAGATGACGTCATGTCGGGGACTCGCGCGTGCACCTGACAGCTCCGTCCACAAGGCCCCCCCCCCCCCCCCCCCCCAAAAAAAGAGCCACATTTTAGGAGGCGGGTGTAGTTGCAGTGGGACGGAATGAAGCAACACGGGGCGAACTGCAGTCGGGGTGCACTCGCGGCTCCGTCGTCGGCTCGTTTTTTCGGCGTGACGAGCGCCAACCATTTCGCCGGACGCGTGAGTTTTGCAAAAAAAAAAAGGATGATGTCATGGGAGGACCGGGGGCCATGCACCTGGCAGCTCCACCCAAAGCCGTGTCGACACCTTCGCCATAAGGTGCATTTTTGCAGGGTTGGGTTGGGTGAATTGCGTCGGTCGCCCCCTCTCCACCCCAGTTGCACAGTCCAGTGACTATTATCTTTCCCCCCCTGTATGAATATTCATGTGCCTTTCTGGTGTGTGTGTGTGTGTGTGTGTGTGTGTGTGTGTGTGTGTGTGTGTGTGTGTGTGTTGGAGGTGGGTGGGGGGATGACGTGACATCACAGGGATCATGGGACAACAGCAGTTTTGTGTGGCCTTGTTGTCACTCACGGTCTAAATGAGCCGTCGTCCCTCAAGCACCCGCCCCTCTGCCGGCGTCCCGCCGTGACACACTGTGGCCGACCGGCAGCACGGATCCTGCCGGAACACACCCGCGCTGTTATGTACGTGACGTCCGGGTGTGTTTTTGCTCAGGATCCCTCTCTGCACCCTCTCCCACACAACCGGAGTGGATCCCTCTGTGTGCGCGTGTGGGGGTGATGGCATATTACACGCATTGGCCTGGGGGAGGATCCCATTGAGTTGCATGACCCAGACCTGACACACTTAACTCTATTATGGCCTCTCTCTCTCTCTCTCTCTTTCTCTCTCTCCCTCCCTCTCTCTCTTTCACATTCCGATATTATTGTGAGGAAATAATGACCAGAAACGGTGCCGGCATCCGCAGTCAGGTGCCGTCGATGACCATGCCGCTTTTCCATCCTCTCTGCTCATTGGAGATTTTTTTTTTTTTTTTCTAATTTTGGGTCTACAACAGTGGATCATATCCTATTCTATCAACATCCTCTAATTGGCATCCCAGGTCTGGATCAGTCCCTCGTACTTGGGGGGGGGGGTCTGTGGACTGGACTCTGCTAGTAAGAGATATACTCTGCGCTCGCTCTTAATTGTATTTATAAATTGGTTCCCTTTCCCATTACAGGGCTGAATTTCAATTTTAAACAACAGTGTTGGGAAATATCAAACCCGGGCCTTGATGCAGCCCCTATAGCGGAGTAGCTCACAGACCCATTTGTTGATCCCACTGACTGTCCTGCTGATAACAATACACGCATCTCTATGCCGTCTGTTGATTGTTTTTCCGATTTTTAAACCACCGGAGGCTGAACTGTCGTCTCGTGTAGCTGTTGTCGTTCTGCCACAACCTAAACCCATAGGTTGCCATAGGAATACGAAGGGGAATGGAGGGGGCCCTCTGCCGTGGCCAGATCCGTGTGCAGAATCGCAGTCACGCACAACGTGTTGAGCGAGGTCTGGTCTACTGTGGGAAAGTTTACATAGACATCCCAGAATTCAGTGGCTTCTGTGTTCCCAGGCAGAGTTGGACATTCAGCAGCACTAAGCTAAGTTTGTCTGCGAAACCCCTTCTGTCGATGCCTGGAACTACGAAACATGTTTTTTTTTTTATGATATACTTATACAGTACGAGTTGCCCTGTTGCATTGCATAAATAGGCTTTGTACATGTGTTTTAAAATGATCCATTATATATCCTTTTATGGGCCTCTCAGTTTGACATTAATTTGAACAAACCAAATTCTGTGGTCCATTTTTCTATTTAATAAGAGGTCATTTAGTGATTGATAGGGCTGGGTACTGGTACCAATACCTGTGAGGTATCGACCGAAATGACCCAATACCAAATTGTATTGAAACTTCTCCAGTCAAATGATACCTGCATTCCATCTTTTTTTAGTACCCAGATCTAGAATTATTATTATTATTATTATTTTTTTTTTTATGGTTTTGCTCACAGCCAATCGCCGCAAGTGTTCTCCGATTTATTGTGGCACGTGATTGGCCAACTACCGAAGCAGCTGCAAGCCACCCAATCGCTGGGAGCGCTTCTCGATATCAATGCGACGTGTGATTGGCTCACTACCACAGCAGCAGCTACAACCACAGTCTGTTAAAGGGTAGGCTCACAGTTCTTCAAGTCTGTCTTCAAACAACAGCCAGGTGTCCATATGAACAGTGAAAGAGGTTTTCCTCGCTGTAATCATCCCTCCTCCCTCCTCCTCCCTTTAAAATGACGCTGGCCCAATACTTCATTGCACAGTTCATTGTTATTTAATAGATATTTCTATCCTTTGAACACCCTCGAAATATATTTGTGTAAAAATAATTTGGATGGAGAGAAGTGGTGGCATTTCACACAACTGAATGGCTCCATTCACATGATGGGTATAGTAGGAAAAAAAAAGGTATCGAAGGATGTACTCCATTGGCATCTGTATCACTTTAATGGTACTGGTATTGGTACTGCTATCGTCATTCTTTTAAACAATCCCCAGCCCTAGTAAGTTCTGATTGCTGAGGGCGAACATTGGTGATACTGACTAATTTGAACTGGCTTGTTAGAGTTCTGTGACAGTTCTTTGTGCGTCGGTGACAGCTCGATTAGACAGGAAACCCCTCCCACCTTCGCTGCTGAATGAACACATCATAATGTCGTATGGCATCTGTCGGTGTAACAATCAAGATTTACTTGCAGTACGGTATGTTCTTGTTTTTTTTTTCTGTCCTGGCATTGGCTTAACGTCGGTCTTCATGGTATTCCTTGGTCGCACACAGCCATTGGAGCCTTTTTAAAGCTCCGAAGATATCGGCTTTGGTCGCTGCGCGGAGATGAGCCCTGCGTTGATGCAAAGCTCGAGCTGAGTTACCTACTTGTCACAGTGACAAGACGAGATTAGATCAGCGGAGTGAAAGCACATAGTGAGCGAGTAATTTCTTAACCGTCATTAACCAAGACTGTTCAAGGGTCGTCCATAGTAAAAGATGCCGACACTTGGTACAAACCCGGAATAAGCGTTGCAGGGGAGGAGTCCACTTTTGTTATGGATTCAAACGTGGCCGGCATCTGAAATTATTACATTTCACTGCATATATGTATGAAAGTGTGTATATGTATGTGACAAATAAAATAAAAAAAAAAATCTTGAATCATCTTGACGTTGTGCGCTCAGAACAGTTTTCACAACTGTTTGTGTACTAGGCTGCTATGAAATGTCAGTTAAAGTCAAGTAGGTTGGTAATATGGTTGGTAATATAGTTGGTAATATGGTTGACTTTATTTTCTTTTATTGACTACCGCCAGTAATGCAGTAGTGCTATAATCATTTAAGCACAATATGCTGTAGATGACTGTGGGTAGCATTAGGGCTAGTTATTATTATTATTATTATTAAGTTATATTGGGTTCGCAGCGAGCTGAGATCTTCCTTTGGCAAGGGGAAGAATGCCATTTCTTTGCCAGATCTCTCTCGCTCTCCCCACCATACTTCCATTTGCCCCCTGCTCAGTTCATTTTCATCCCGTCTCCCTGGCTGAGGCATATTAATCTGATTACCAGCCACGTCAACTCTGTCTGTCAGATCAGAGGTAAAACACACACTTCAGAGAGGCACATGATCCCGGGTGCGGCCGGATGGATCAATCCATAGAAATGCATTCACACACACACACACACACACACTTTATTAATCATTAGTTCTCTGACCCATCTTGAGTCAGAGAACTAAGTTCACACTGCAAGCTTTAGTGCTCAATTCTGATTTATTGATTTATACTGATTTATACACACACACACACACACACACACACACACACACACTATTGTGTAGGTCTCATCTGGTAGTACTGTACAAAGATTTGTTGTGGCCAGGCCGAACTTTCAAATTTTTTGACAGTCTTGCTATCTAGTCCAAACGGTTTTGCATGTGACAGACAATTACTTACGCTGAGGGAACATAAAGCAACTTGGAACTCGACCCCTTTGTTGCTTTCGACACAGTTAACCACCAAATCCCCTCCACCCCCTCTGTGCCAAGATATTTAGGGGTGATCCTCGACAACCAGCCGTCCCGCTGAAGCAGCCTGCCGCTTTATTTTCTCCACCAACATCCGCAGAATACGTCCATTCCTCACCAGAGAAGCATACCGTGAGGATCCCTGGTCCCACTCTTGCGACCTCTCTCTCCCCGGGCTTCTCACCTCCACCGTCAGACCCATGAGGCGCTTTCGCTCCCCTCCCCCACCCTCCCAGGTCGCCGATGAGGTCTCAAGAGTCACTCATCCTCTTCTCATCCCTGGCTCGGCATTGGTGGAGCGCTCCCCCCCCTACTCTCATAATGGCTGAATATCTACAGTACATCCATCTTCTGTGACTGAGGACCAATTTCTTAATGTTGCACCTGGACCCTACTTGCCTCTCTACCGCTTAAGGATCTTCATCGATCATAAATGGTCAATGTTTCTTGTTCTTACTGAAGCTTAGCTCATGAAGTGCTTTCGTTGTGACTACTAATAACGAATCAACTTCTTATATATGTATTGGATATAATGTAATGATGTGTATTGATATATAATAGAGACCTCTTTGCTTATAATTTACTGGTTGTGTACCCTTATTCACTCTGAAAAGAGAAAGTAGTCTATTCAAATAGTCCTCTCTTGTTGATATTTACAAAAAAAAGGGACAGTTTAAGGCCTCAGTTGTTCATGGCTGAAAGCACGGCCATTGTACAGGTACAGAGTTGAACACCGACAGATGTGGTTAGCGAAGGGGAAATGAATCTCGTACTGTATCATACAGACTCGATTAGACAAAAGAGAACCTGTTTTCAGCGTAATATTTATTTTTCTGGCATGTACATGAAAATGGGAAATGGTGATCTGTAGCTCGAGGGGAATGAAATGATGGTGGTGGTGATGGTGACTGATTCGGTCGATCCGCCAAATTCTTTCCTTTCCCTACTCCCTGTCTTGGACCCCCCCCGGTTCAGATACCTTTACCCTCGTCTCAACCCGTCTCTCTTTCTCTTTCAGACCGGGGTGCTGTGTGAGTGACCCCTCATTGCCATGACGACCCACGTGACCTTAGAGGATGCCTTGTCCAACGTGGACCTGCTGGAGGAGCTGCCGCTCCCTGACCAGCAGCCATGCATCGAGCCCCCTCCCTCCTCCATCATGTACCAGGTACCACCAGGTTCCCACAGACAATGTCCCGAGCAGATATGTTGAAATGGCTTTGAAAACTAATTCCCCCCCCCCCCCCCCCCCAGGCTAATTTCGACACCAACTTTGAGGACAGGAATGCCTTTGTGACTGGTATCGCGCGATACATAGAGCAAGCCACGGTGCACTCCAGCATGGTAAGACAAAAGCTCCATTTTGTGAGGTCGTACTGCATGTGGACATGGCACCCAGCGTCTTAGTCTTGGCAGTGTCACTATTTGCTTTTTGGGGCGATACAACGGAGTGATGAGACCCTCAAAGGGAGCCTTGTCCGTCTCTGGATTACATATCATTTGGTCCCTTTCTCAGGGTTTGGCAGCACATGGGGCTTGAACAGACACACACCCACCCACCCACACACACACACACACCAAACAGAAAGCACAGTGGACCACTCAACCAAACTCCCCCTCCTTTTTGGGGCGGAGGGTGTGATTTGACTGGCAAAAAGGCTGATGCTGTAGCTTTATTTAACCTTATTTAAATCAGGAAGTTCCATTGAGGTGCAGCTGGGTCTATTTGAGGACGGTTCTCTTTTAAGTAGACGGACGGGGAGTCGCTCTCTCACCTGCTTCCGACTGAACCCTTTGTGAAAAACACAGTATGCTCGACCTATTCTCCCCCCCCCCCCCCCCCCCCCCCAAAAAAAATAATAATAATATAAACATTTGGGAGGGATGAGACTGGTAACAATAAAACAGAAGAATACAGTATGAGGATTTGTCTCCCATTTGATTCATGTATTACCAAAGATGATACATCATATATATTATCACTAACGTGTGTGTGTGTGTGTGTGTGTGTGTGTGTGTGTGTGCGTGTGCGTGTGTGGTCCTGATGTAGAATGAGATGCTGGAAGAAGGGCACGAGTACGCTGTGATGTTATACACCTGGAGAAGCTGTTCCAGAGCCATTCCCCAGGTACCACACGCTCACAACGCATGTCTCTGTTGTTGGTGTTGATATGGAGATACTGTATATGGGTTGTTCTAGTCTCGAGATTTCACTCGCAGCGAATCTTTCAGCAAAAAGAAGGGGCGTACAATTTTGCAAAAGCTAATGCTTTTTTTGGGCGGACTTTCCATCCCTTTACAACATGTCCTGCCTGTCCGACTCTAAGATGACTCGCATGCGTACAATGACGCGCGGCTTTCGATGAAAATGCCCAGAAGCAATGTATGTTTTCCATCATAGTGATTATGCGCTTTATTGGAAAATGCTGCAATACGCCGTGTTATTTGCAAAACCGAAAGTGCCACTAACGTCAAGCCCTCGGCTCAGAGATTCACCACAGAAGTCAAGTGTGGTGACAGAATGTGCGGAGAGTAGCGACGAAGGATGCACCCTTTCAGTACCCTGAACCAGGGCAATATTAACCGACAATTCAACAGCAGTTAAGCCTTGATTCCATCTGAGCTTGTCATTTGTTCACACGCTTCTCATTCCTCTGCGATTGGGATTGAAATGTGGTAATGTCTTCATGTGAACAAACCAGAGTTGTGTTTTAGTATGACAGGATTTTCTGGATCGATGAAATGAGATGCCCTGCTCAGAACTAAATGCGTTCATTTTGTCGTGGAAGCTGGTGGATTGTTTTCTAATCTGAACCAAAAATGTTAAAATGGCAACAGTTGGTGTAAATGCAAAGTTACTTTTAGAATCAAGATAATAAGCTGCTTCATCGATTCCTGTCCTGAGGGGAGATTGTCCTGTTTTAGTTTTGATGTTTTGTATTTGTCGTATTTAGGATAGGTTATGAATTGCATAAACACCTGAACAACTTGCCCAATTGTCTTGCGTCCACACATTGACTGAACTCGTTGCTAAACAACAATAAGCAGCCTTTATTGTTCCCTAAAACAATGAGTATTTTGTCACTCTCTAAAGGTGTTGTCTCCCAGATGCCTCCCCACCCGAGGCAATTCTGTGAAACCACGGTGGCCTCTTTTTAGGCAACGGTTCAGCTTCATATGTATTCGCACCCAGAGGAGTGCAATTCAGACATTTGCACAAATAAACCATAAATACAGACGTAAATGGAAAAACATCTCTGGATGGGCTCAGTTTTAATCGAACGATCCCAAATGAGTGTCTGGCCTGGAACATGGTCTGACGTCCGGCTCCTGTGGTGACGTCCGGCTGTTTAATGGCGCCCTCTTGTGGCTTTTAGGTGAAGTGCAACGAGCAGCCCAACAGGGTGGAGATTTACGAGAAGACCGTGGAGGTGCTGGAGCCGGAGGTCACCAAGCTCATGAAGTTCATGTACTTTCAGGTAAATACTGTAATCGGGCCACATTCAAGCCATAACAGATGCGAGGGGCGACAACTTATTATAACCATATTTGTACATTTTTATCACATTTACTAGTGCTGTTAAATAGGCTGCAGTCTTGCCCGTTATCGTGGAATATTCAAAAATATCTTCAATTTGAGTTGTGAAAATATATTGAATCTTGGAAGGGAAGATAAGTAGGCCATGCCCCCATTACATAGTGAAGTAATAAAATAAGACCACACCCCCAAAAGCAGTTTGAAGGTGGGATGGGAACATAATTAGGCCGCGCCTCCTAAATCCTGCTCTCTGATTGGCTGGGTGAATACTGTGCTCTGATTGGCTGGGTGAATGCTGCGCTCCGGTTAATATGAAAATATAATAATTAGTGTAAATATAAGTTAAGTACGTAAGTAGGTTATAGGCCTTTGTACACGTCCTCATTTTGTGTTGCTGGACTGTCTTGCCCGTAGCAAATTTTAGGGAACAGTAAAAAATCTCACGACTCAATCTCAAAACCCTCACGTCCCCGTTTCCCGCGTCCTCCCCAGCGGAAAGCCATCGAGCGTTTCTGCAACGAGGTGAAGCGCCTGTGCCACGCCGAGCGCAGGAAGGACTTTGTGTCGGAGGCGTACCTGCTCACCCTGGGCAAGTTCATCAACATGTTCGCCGTGCTGGACGAGCTCAAGAACATGAAGTGCAGCGTGAAAAACGACCACTCAGCCTACAAGAGGTGCTCCCGATGCGCCACAAACCGACTGGGCTCAGTTCATCTCAATTCACCTGCGATGTTTACTAATTCTCTCTCTCTCTCTCTCTGTCTCCCCGCCGTTCGTCCTCAGGGCGGCCCAGTTCCTGAGGAAGATGGCGGATCCACAGTCCATCCAGGAGTCCCAGAACCTCTCCATGTTTCTAGCCAACCACAACAGGATCACACAGGTTGGAACCATTAACAAAACTGCTTTTGTGTTTTCCATCCCATCGTGTTACATGCATTTAAAGTCTCATGCTCTATTGTCAATTGAGCTCATCCTTATAAAGCGTGTCATAATGCCCCATTTTATACTTACATGCATAGTTATTATAAATGTTACCCTTATTATTATTATGTATCAACAACCATATTTTGTAATAAATGCAACAGTTTATAATAAACACACAACCTATAATGTGGGGGTTACGACAACTTTATTTGATGAATATGTGATAATTCAGAACATTATGTAACACCAAAATTCTTCCTAATCGTGAATAAAATGTCACATTTAGTACACTAGTAACTGAGAACATTTCACAAGGCAAGCATCAAAACCGAAAAAAACACACAATATGTAGTAGGTCGTTATAAAATGCGGCAGGTTATTACAAAATGCTGTCATTGCATAATAATGAAAGTCAAATGTGTGACATTTTGACACATTACAAAATTCTGCACTATTATATCATGCGTCATGAATAAACTCAATCTGCGATGAAACATGTAACTCAATGACGACTTTATTACATAATATGTTGTTATAAAGCAGGTAAGTTAGATCCATTTGGGAAACATTTTTTTTCCAGATGTGCATCATGTTGTTGTATTTTTCTCACTGTAAGTGATGACGTTTCTCCACGTTTCCGCGCAGTGCCTGCACCAGCAGTTGGAGGTCATCCCCGGCTACGAGGAGCTGCTGGCCGACATCGTCAACATCAGCGTCGATTACTATGAAAACAAGATGTACCTCACGCCCAGTGAGAAACACATGCTGCTCAAGGTAGAGGGAGGAAGAAAAAAAAAAAGCAGAAAAATACGAGAAGCCGTTTGTTTGGTTTTCCGGTGAGTTTGGGGCGGAAAAAAACGCTTCTCCTGTCGCTCTCCTCCACCAGGTGATGGGGTTCGGCCTCTACCTGATGGACGGGAACGTCAGCAACATTTACAAACTAGACGCCAAAAAGAGGATCAACCTGAGCAAGATCGACAAGTTCTTCAAAGTAAGGGCCGCGCATTTTCGCTCACCGCTCAGTTTCGGGTCCGGTGGAATCCGTCGCGGCGCTTCCCCTCACGGTGATGTGTGTCGTGCCAGCTTCAGGTGGTGCCACTGTTCGGGGACATGCAGATCGAGCTGTCGCGCTACATCGAGACCAGCGCTCACTACGAGGAGAACAAGTCCAAGTAAGAAGGAACCCCGCCCCCCGGACGCCGCTGGGGGGCCAGCGGCGGGCGCCACCGCTGTCGGCCGACACGGCCGTATAGACTGAGGTTTCAGGTCCAAGAATTCTCACGATAACTGCAATTAGAGAGTGTGACTGTTTTATTTTCTTTTTTTCATTTTTTCTTTGAGACAGCGCCACTAACTGTATGTGTCACGATTCATATTTGAGCCTTTGAGCAACAGAGTGAGGCTCAATAAGAGTCTTTCTTACCGTACTTTCAAAACATAGATTACCGGTCACATTGCATGTAAGGAAACTGTTCCATATGACTTTAAGGGTCATATACATTATTTAACTCATATATATCTTTTTGTTTTTACTAGAGATGTGTAAATCGAATATCAACCTCACACTCCTAGAATGTCCTGCGACCACTGTGTGCCGAGTGGGCCCCACCACTCTCTGCGACCCCAAAGTTAAAAACCTCAGACTTAGTGTTAGTTTGGGATTATAGGGAAAGTAATGATTGACACATAAATAATTTTTCTGCATTGGAGCGTCTAACATTTGGCAAAAACAGCAACTTTTCCTTGTCATATTTTCTATAATATCAGACGCTTTGGATGTGGCTCTTGGTTTTGGGGTTATAGCATCTAATGTTGATACCCAATTAAAACCGGGGGTGTCTGACAGATATCCGTTACTTCGTGGTTCTCATCCTGGGGTCCGGGGGCCTCCAAGGGGTCCTCCGAGAGGTTCCCGGCAAAATGATAAAGAGTTCAAATTCCACATTAGTTCATTTCAGTACCAATTGAGAATGTACGATAATGACTGTTCCGATCATAGTTTCACTGTTATCTCTCTAACTCTAGTATAGGCAGGTATTGAAGTTTGAGATAAATCATATCATACAACAAAAATATTCTCATGTTGACCAGAGACCAAAATCTTATCACGTTTGCTTCGAATGGCAGCGAAATGTCTGTGCACATGAGGGCCCTCACTCCTCTGTGACGAAAGCCCCAGAAGCCTGTCCCCAGTCTCCTTTCTCAATCCCCCCCTGTCACAGCCCTAAAAATCGGCCCCTGCTTTGCGCCCAGGTGGACGTGCACCCAGAGCAGCATCTCGCCGCAGTACAACCTGTGCGAGCAGATGGTGCAGATCCGGGAGGACCACATCCGCTTCATCTCGGAGCTGGCGCGCTACAGCAACAGCGAGGTGGTGACGGGCTCGGGCCTGGACAGCCAGAAGTCAGACGAGGAGTACAGAGAGCTGTTCGACCTGGCGCTGCGGGGGCTTCAGCTGCTGTCCAAGTGGAGCACGCACGTCATGGAAGTGGTGAGCGGGGCGCTGAAAACTGAGGGATTGTGTGTGTGTGTGTGTGTGTGCGCGGCGTTGAAATAATGCTAGTTGTCTGTGTGAGTCGGCACGCTGTGATACGAGAAGGTGCTTAAAAAGTCTATGAATACAATTACAAAGGCAATATCCATTGAAATTATGACGTTTCAATATACACATTTTGTCTGATTCATCCGTATTTATTTTTATTCTGCGTTCTGCTGCACCAATTTATTACCTAAACAATTCCTAACTAAAACTATACTATATAATAAGTACTTACCTATATACTTTCCTTTATACTTCGTTGAATAAGAGTGAGAGTATTTGTGCACAAATCTGTCTTTAGATTTTGTTAAAATGTGTCTAAATGTCTTCAAAATGTCTTCAATTCAACTTCACATATATTAACCCTTAATATGAATTCATTAGTATGACATTTGATTTGATGAGGTCTTAATTTCAACATACACATTTTGTCTGATTCATCCATATATTTCTCATTTGTCAAAACGAGTCAAGGTCCCTTGCTTTATTGAATAAGAGAGAGATGATCAGTCCAACAATCTATCTTGGAAAGGTTTTAAGAAGAACTCAAGAGGGATGACACTCTGAATGGATATTCTGTGTTGTATTTACGGAGATTTTTGAAATGATATGATCCATCCAACCCTTGAATGCCTTCCCGTCGAACCCGTCTTCCAGTACTCCTGGAAGCTCGTCCACCCGACAGATAAGTTCTGCAACAAGGACTGTCCCGGCACCGCCGAGGAGTACGAGCGCGCCACACGCTACAACTACACCAGCGAGGAAAAGTTCGCCCTGGTGGAGGTGATCGCTATGATCAAAGGACTGCAGGTAAAAAAGATAAAATATGTACATCAGGAATTTACACAGGAAGTGAGGATATTATATGATCTCACTAAATGTGCGGCTCTCGGTGAGTATTCACTCTTCGGTACGTGCTGCAGGTGCTGATGGGTCGCATGGAGTCCGTGTTCAACCAGGCCATCAGGAACACCATCTACGCCGCGCTGCAGGACTTTGCCCAGATGACCCTCAGAGAGCCCCTGCGTCAGGCCGTGCGCAAAAAGAAGAACGTGCTCATCAGGTAAATCTGGAGGAAGGAGACGAGCGTGTCACACAATGACTTTTTAATGAAAGCAAAGACCCTTAAAAAGTCTTAAAATGTCTTTAAGTTCAGTTTCACAAATATTAGGCCTTAGCAGTCCTTGAATAGCCTTAATTTCATGAAGTTGTAATTTCAACACAAATATTTGTCCGGTTCATCCATATATTTATTTTTGTCAACATTTGTTTGTTAGTCAATTAAACATTTCTGATTTTCTAAAACCATATATATATATATATACAGTATATATATACAGGTGTGTGTGTGTGTACTTCCATTCATACTACCTGCAATACTTTTCACCATTTGTTGAAAAATCTGTCTTGAATTTAGTTACGTTTTTCTTAAAAAGCTCTTAAAAAGGTTTGCATTTTTATGGACATTTCAGTGTATTTTAGTATTCCATATTTAAATATTTAAGTTTAAAATATGCCACCCAAATTAAATGCTTTGCCTTGCCTCGTGTGTGTAGATGCTGTGTAAATCTTGTATTTCTAAATGGTGGCTGATTCCCAGATGAGCTGACTTCTCTCCTGCTCTTGTGTCAGCGTCCTGCAGGCCATCCGTAAAACCATCTGCGACTGGGAGGGGGCGCGGGAGCCTCCCAACGACCCCTGTCTGAGGGGGGAGAAGGACCCCAAAGGAGGGTTCGACATCAAGGTGCCTCGCAGAGCCGTAGGACCCTCCAGCACACAGGTACTTGGAGGGCACATACCACCCCTGATGTCTGATACTGATTTGATTTTGACTTTTGATGGAGAGCGTGATCGAGCGTTAAAAAAAAATTAAATAAATTAAATGTGGAAGGGTCAGTCATTATGTTCTGTATCAAAATCGTAACTCATGATTGGCAGCGCAAAAGTGGTCTCAATGCAATTCGAAAGGAAGAAGTTAGGCGTGTGGGTGTGAGGAAAGCAGATTATATTCCAATCATCATCTTCTAGGCATCCAGAGCCAGGGTTCCCGCGGATCCTTAAAAGGCATTTTATTCAGTCATCTAAAAAGACGACCTTAATTGGGATTATAATGTCTGAAATCAATCTCTCAAAGGTATTAAAAATGCTGAGATAGTTTTTTTTTCCCCCCTGACATTGCAATTAAAAACGCGGAGCAGGATAGCCGAACCGACAACGCTCATATTTTGTTTGCAAGCCGGGACGCTCAGAGCAGATGCACAGCTAGCGACGCCACGGGGAAGTGCAAATGTAATGAAAATTGGCTTATTCATCCAAGATTTTTGCGGTAAAGCTGATACCGAACCAGGCAACGTATGAGGCATGTTTTTTTTGTGCCGGGAGTGTTTCAAACTCGGCACGGTGACTTTTAAACGTGTTAGGGTAAGCCTTGCATAATGCTTGGAAAGCGGGCTTCACCATGTGGCAACGGGAGAAGGTTTTTAGGGCCATGCGCACTCTTCCATACTCAGTTTTTTTTCTAAGCATGTGTGGCAGTTTGGCCGACCACGTGTCGACCAAGTAGCGTGTTCAGGGACCTCCAGCCCAGAGACGCAGACGAAGGGGTAGAAGACACACAAGTTTATTGTGGAGAGGGGGCTTGATGGAACAAGCCCCGGAGCAGATGGACACAGGTCATGACAGGGCTCCTCCCTCCTGAGTGAGTGTGGGGATGGGGGTTTTAACCTGTTGCTCGTTAGACCAACCGACGAGCAACAGGTATGCAGCCACTCTGATCCTGGATCCCCAATTAGACCCAGGTCAGGTGTGGCTGCTCAAACCACGCCATCCCCACACCACAGCATCTTGTCCTATGATGTGACGCTTCACTAAAAGACAAAATACCTGGTGAATGCAGCAGAATAGCTAATCAGAATTAGTTCTCGGCCAGTTGTGCCTTTTTACCGATTTATGATTTCTAAGTTATTGTTTTCCATGTGTTCCACTCTAGAAAATGTTCCATGTGTGAAGTAGATCATCTAACTTTTCTCACTGGACCAAAGAAAGTCATGTTTTATGTCGCAATAAACATTTGAGCAAAATGATCCTAACCCCAAGTAATTTATGTTTTTTTTTTGTTTTTTTTTCAATTGTGGTTATTATAAAGTTGGTCTTAAATTTCATTTAGAGTGGCATTAATTTAAAAAAATGTCTTAAAAACACTTAAATCTACCTTGCCATAAGCTGTTGGAACCCTGTGAGCTAACGGGTCTTAAGTCTTTAGATGGGTCCACAGAAACAGGCGATCAAAAGAAGGAGGTGGACGTGCAGAAAGCGATGAAACGTTCCGCGGTAAACTACCGCAACCACACAGGCGATTGGCGGAAAAATCTTTCATGTCCCCCCCCACCCGGAGATAAACACCTGGAAAGCCAGACAGTGAGGAAAGGGCACGTTATCAGGGCTGGACGCCAAAACACGCTGCCATCAATTAGGTGATTTGTATTGGAATTGCAGTCAAGCAAAATGAGCGACTTGAAAGGCACCGACGGCCAAACGATCCCTTTCGAGCTTTTACCTCCTCGCCCGACTCGAGGTGGGTCCTGCAAGAGAACCCGGGAGTTGAACTTCTGCTCCTCATCTTGAAAGTCTTTGCAGCTATTAGCGTCGTCATTGCAAATTCATTGTGGAGAGGTTAACCTTTGGCGTCAAAGTGTTACATCAGCTGCTGTCGTAGCTGGGCAACAGCTTGGCCAATTCATGAGGACAAATATGAGAGTTAATGGTTAGAAGAGAGGGCAAGAGACTGAGTGGAGCCATAACAGAAAATATCTATATACATTTAAGGGAATCAATAATATATTTCGTGGCCGATTCAACTGGGTTATAGCTTCTTAAAAAAAAAAACCCCAAAAAACAGTTTTGCTCGTTCAAAACAGGCATAGATTTCAGGGCGCTCGGTTCAACGACTTAATTCACAGAGTGAGAATCAATACTACGCCGCCTCGCCGTCAACCAATGTTTTTCGACGGCGATATCATCCTCCCGCCTCTCGCCCCCAGCTGTACATGGTGCGGACCATGCTGGAATCCCTGATCGCCGACAAAAGCGGCTCCAAGAAAACCCTGCGCAGCAGCCTGGACGGGCCCATCGTGCTGGCCATCGAAGACTTCCACAAGCAGTCCTTCTTCTTCACACATCTGCTCAACTTCAGCGGTGAGGGGGGAACGCCCGCTTGTTTGATGAAACGGTAGAAGTGCCGACATTTTAAGGTTAACCCCTTAATGGCGGGGGCCGCTACTCTTTGTCTGTCTTACCTAGATTTAGACGATTTAGATTCGATTTAGATTTTCATCCCTGTGTGTCCAGTGTGGAGATGGCGATGGGCTGTGTGCTAACTGTGCTAGCTCAATGCAAGGCCGCGGATGGGATCAACTAGCCTAGCCCGGGGGAAAATAGGGGAAATACACCTTGTAGCATGTCAAAAAGTGGAGTTATTTCAGCGATACATCTTGTGTTTTTATGACGAGTAAAGAAAACGAGATCTTAGTTATTTGTTTGTGCGTATCCCTTTTAATAAGATTGAATGATTTAATCCCTTTAATGGGATGTTTTCGGTTTGAAATCCTATGGAATCAATTTAATTGACCGATATAATGATACATGATGTATTTTTAAGCGACGCAACCTAATTTCTCTCTGTTTTCCGCCCACCCCCGTCCAGAGGCCCTGCAGCAGTGCTGCGACCTGTCGCAGCTGTGGTTCAGGGAGTTTTTCCTGGAGCTGACGATGGGGCGCCGGATCCAGTTTCCCATCGAGATGTCCATGCCCTGGATCCTCACCGACCACATCCTGGAGACCAAGGAGCCCTCCATGATGGAGTAAGACCCTCCCCCATTCCCAAAACGCACAAGTTGCTCGTTCGCTCCCCTAGAGCGCACGCCTGTGTACACGTTGGAGTCACGTCATCTCAGTCATTCTCCACGTTGACCTGAACGTTCATCTCCTCTGCAGATACGTGCTGTATCCTCTAGACCTGTACAACGACAGCGGTTACTACGCTCTCACAAAGTTCAAGAAGCAGTTTCTCTACGATGAAATCGAGGCGGAGGTATTGTCCTGCCCGACGGTCTGAGGATTAACACCGTCGGTTAAAAAGCTTTATTTAGCGTCTCCGTCGGTCGACTTATATACTCCATCCTTTGTTTTGTTTTTTTCAGGTCAACCTTTGCTTCGATCAGTTCGTCTACAAGTTAGCCGACCAGATATTCGCCTACTACAAAGCCATGTCCGGAAGGTGAGACGCCCGGCCACGGGCTCCGTTTCAGTGACCGCCCAGCCGGCGCAGACAATGGGTCGATCTAACGGGTTATTCTGTCTCCGCTCGGCAGCGTCCTCCTCGACAAGCGCTTCAGGGCGGAGTGTAAAAACTACGGTGTGATCATCCCGTACCCGCCGTCGAACCGCTACGAGACGCTGCTCAAGCAGAGACACGTGCAGGTTTCCCTTCTTTCCGTCCGTCTCAGAGCCTTTTCCTTTTGCCAAAACCGACCACAGAATATCAAGTTCGAAGAAGAGTAATCCATTCAGTAATAGTATAAAATAGCCTTCTTAGACTCTATTTTCTCATATCCCCTTCTCACCCAAAGCTACTAGGTCGCTCTATCGATCTGAACCGCCTGATCACGCAGAGGATTTCGGCGGCGATGTACAAGTCTCTGGACCAGGCCATCAGCCGCTTTGAGAGCGAGGACCTCACCTCCATCGTGGTAAGGAACCGGGCGGGGGACGCGCTTGTTCCATCAAGCCCCCTCTCCACAATAAACTTGTGTGTCTTCTACCTTTTTTTTCCCCGGTGCTTCGACATCTCTCCCTCCTCTCTCCCCCCCGGCGACAGGAGCTGGAGTGGCTGCTGGAGATCAACAGGCTGACCCACCGGCTCCTCTGCAAGCACATGACCCTGGACAGCTTCGACGCCATGTTCCGCGAGGCCAACCACAACGTCTCGGCCCCCTACGGACGCATCACGCTGCACGTCTTCTGGGAGCTCAACTTCGACTTCCTCCCCAACTACTGCTACAACGGATCCACCAACCGGTCAGCTTCTGTTTCCTGCGCGTGTACTCTTTATTTTACTTTTATTTTTTGTCTTGTTGTTTTTCCATCGATGAGTCATTCGAGATCTGTCTTTCTGCCCAGCTTTGTACGCACGGCGATTCCCTTCACCCAGGAGCCTCAGAGGGACAAACCTGCTAACGTGCAGCCTTATTACCTGTATGGGTCCAAGGTATCCATTCAACCGCACTTTTTCTCCTGTCATCAGCATCTTTAATGCACTTCCACTGTCGATTGTAAAAGTTTGAACAATCGCGCAATCTGGAAGTTTTCTGTGCACCGTGGACCTCCATGGACCTCCATGATCTCCCGTGGACCTCCGTGGACTCCGATGCACTGCTGGACACTATGTCAATAACTTGTCTTTGTCTTTTTTCCATTCCTCTCTCCCGCCGACAGCCCTTGAACATTGCCTACTCCCACATATACAGCTCCTATCGGAACTTTGTCGGTCCGCCTCACTTCAAGACCATCTGCCGTCTCCTGGGCTACCAAGGCATCGCCGTCGTAATGGAGGAGCTGCTGAAGATTGTCAAGAGCTTGGTATTCGACTTAACTTTCCCCTCCCCCGGTCTTCCATAATCATGTTAATACAATCAGCCGGCTGCAGGTACTGTCCCTTTTTAATACTTTAATTCGTCTCCGCCTCCTGCTTCCGGCTCTCCAGCTCCAAGGCACCATCCTGCAGTACGTGAAGACGCTGATAGAAGTCATGCCCAAAATCTGCCGCCTGCCTCGCCACGAGTACGGCTCCCCGGGTGAGCGCCGAGCCCTTTTGTTCTTTTTTTTTTTTTTTTTTCCACACAAGCAGCAGACCGTCTGTGTCAGTTATTCTCCGCCGCGTCGCCCGACTCCATGCGTCAGGCAAATCCGGCAGTCCGAGGAATTTGCAGAGATTCCTGGTTACCCAAATGGGCACGTGTCGGCTTTTCTGGCTGTGTAAACCTGACCTGGCCGCCGGGGCATCAGCCGGGTCTGCTCGTGCAGATTAGAGGCAAAGTCAGCTGGGGAATCCCTATGAGCGGAATTAAGTAATCTCTAGATTACTCGTGTTCTGTACTTTGGGTGCTGTACCTAGCTTACCGTCAGTGATCTTATTGTCAGCAATTACTGATCCTTCCATCCTTGTCGGGTCAAGGGGGTGATTCATGGGCAGAATGTGGGTCAGGGCAGGGACGCTCCTGAACCCAGGGCCCTTCAACGGGTGGCGGCATAGGGGGAGGGGTGTCGTTTCCATCGTTCTCTATTAATAATCACTCGGATAATTGTTCATTTTGTTTCATATTTTTGAGATTTTCATACATAATATTTATCGTGTGTAAGTTTGTTGTTGGGGTTCACGCCGGGGTCATGCGCTCGATCGCCTCAAGACGGACACACACGCACCTGTTCACATTTCCCTTTGCGCTTGTGTACGCATAAGCGGCGATGTCATTTTCACACAGACTGTCGTTTAAGGGAGACATTGATAGTGTTGAATATTATGGTGGAAAGATTGTGATGTTTGCTCGGCATCTATTAATAGCTTCAGAGTGTTATTCTGGCCGACTGGCTTACCCGTTTATTATAGGAAACTGCTACCCTGTGGTGAAAAATGTCTTGAAATACGAATACAATTGTCTTGAATTACAATTACCCCTAAATCCCTACAAATAAATTAATTACAACTTTGGAATTTATGGTCCAAAAGATTTCAGTGAAGATTAATACGTTGTGCTATTTGTACAGATATTGACTATTAACTAGAATGCACAATTGAATTTCATATTATTTGTATAAATATTATATAATACATATAATATAATACAATATAATATATACTATAAAGATTTAGAATTAATAATAAATATTATAACGTAATAAGTCATCTTTTTTTCTCTGGGTAACTTCCTGACCACACACTCTCACACAGTATGTGAGCGTACTTACTGTCTGTAAGTATTTCTTTTATAAGTTGTACTCGTGTACATTTGCCCCCTTTTTTTTTTTTTTTTTTTTTTTTTTGTATGACAGGAATTCTGGAGTTCTTCCACCACCAGCTCAAGGACATCATCGAGTACGCCGAGCTCAAGACGGACGTCTTCCAGAGCCTGAGGGAGGTGGGGAACGCCATTCTCTTCTGCCTGCTCATCGAACAGGCTCTGGTGAGCTCCTCCTCCTCCTCCTCTCTCCAACCCTCCGTGGTTATGTCATTTTTACTACACCCGCTTTCTCCGCCTGCTGTATTTTTTCCCAAGAGAAGTCACTCTTCTACTGCTTCTCCTGATCCCCTCGGCTTACTCTATGACAGCGGCGGCCAGCGGGAAGCTGTGGCGCCGCTCATTTGTGGATGGCCACTGCTCTGGTGCCATCTCTGCCCAATGTTCTGCAGATTCCTGTCCATCGCTAAACTGACGTGTTTCAATGTTCTCAGACATTCTGAGGCTCCTCTGTTCAAGTGCCCCTTTTTCTTGTTCTGAAACGCAACTCTATTTCTCCCATTACATGCTGGCAACTACCGCAGGTGGTAAGGATTTAGATCTCATTCATAACAAATAACACCGAGAAGAGATTTTTTTTCTTTCTTTTTTTCTTTTGTTTGTCTCGTTGGTTTTCTGGCTTTTTTGTCTCTTCTCTCTGCTTCTCTACACCACTTTGCCGCACAAAGCCTCACCTGCACGTGGCCACGGAAGTCAAGGACTCATTGAGTCATGTCTTTTCACGGCGGGGGAGGGTTGGTTTAAGGCTTTTGTGCCGACTACAAAATACAATTTAGAATTAAAAGCAGCTGCCGGATCCAGACCTAAATCCGCTGCAGTTACCAGGTCCTTGATTCCTTGTTTTCCATGGCCGAGGTGATGCTTCACCGCTGGTTAGTTCACGGAACGCCACTCGTCTTCACTTTGCATGGTTTGCTTCCTCTCTGAGCGCCTTTTAATGCCTCTCTCTAACAACATCTTGTCCCTATAACCCAATTCCTAGCACTCTCTACCGACTCTTCTCTTGAATGCATGGTTTGGAAAGAACTGCTTTGATCTGGAGCATGGCTTGTGTGAGGTCGGGGTTTTGTAGTGTGTTTATTATTGCATGGCCTCCTTATTCCCATTGCATAGTTTAACTCATGTTATGGGACGTTTGTTTCTTTGTTTTTTTTTTGTCGTTTTTTGCCTGTGTCTGTATCTTGAATCACCACAATTGTCGGCGAAATTAGTTTTAGAAAGAGACTGATTTGCATCGGACCAAAATATGTCAGTCGAGCAGTTCAGTTCAGTTCACCTAATTACACATAAATATCCAGCATGTGCATATTGTAACCACTGACTATTATTATTATTATTATTATAATTATAATTATTATTATAATTATTATTTTTTATTATTATTATTATTATCATTACTATTATTATTCGTAGCCATTCATGAACTCCGTCCACGCTGCTCAAGGTCCATTGTTTGGGGTTTTAAAGCTTGCGGCGATAAAGCAGATCAGACAGGATAATGTGCTTATGCTGTGACAAGTTATAATCCTCTGAATATTTGACCCCGGTGATGTCATGATAAACGCAGCCTCGCGATGAGCCCTCAGAGTTACATCTATCTTATCTCTGCCTCAGCATACGGGCAATGCAGGTTGAGAGGGCTTGTGTATATATATATATATTGGAATTCCAGAGTTGCAAAAGAACAGTTTTCTAACCTACTATAAATGTAATGTCAATATCACCCATGTTGACGTTACCATGACGTATCGCTTTATTGAAAAGTTGTTTCGGTCCTAGTTCATGGCCTACACAGACCCAAACTAGGTTTTGAGGCTTAAGGCGAGACGATAAAAGCTAATCGGCGTCCCTTGCACTTCTTCAAAGTGCCATCTCAGCACGACTCAGCGGGTTCCCCGCGGAGGCCGTCGGTGCTGCACGGGGCTGTAGCGTTGTTTAAAATGACCCGTTTCTGTGTTTATATCGCCTCTGTTCAAAACTCCAGTCCCAGGAGGAAGTGTGTGACCTGCTTCACGCCGCCCCCTTCCAGAACATCCTTCCCAGAGTCTACATCAAAGGTAGCTGCAGGGTTACCGGAGGGAGGGAAAAGGAAAAAAAAAAAAAGCGACCAAATGTGATGAATCCTGTTGCCGCACCGGAAATGCCAGTAATATGTTGTTGTTTTTTGTGCACGTTTACTCAGAGGGAGAGCGTCTGGAGGTAAGAATGAAGAGGCTGGAAGCAAAGTACGCCCCTCTCCACCTTGTGCCTCTGATCGAGAGGCTGGGAACCCCGCAGGTGAGATCCCCCCCCCCCCCCCCCCCGTCCCGCAGATTTGCTCCGGCATCAAATAAACACCCATCCGTTAGAAAATGAGCTGTTTGGGTTTCCCTCATTTCATTCCACGTCCATGCTTTCGGTACCATGACTGTTTTTGTTTCTTTTTTTCCCCCGACTGACAGCAAATTGCCATAGCTCGTGAGGGGGACCTGCTGACCAAAGAGCGCCTGTGCTGCGGCCTTTCCATGTTCGAGGTCATCCTGACGCGCATCCGCAGCTTCCTGCAGGACGGCGTGTGGCGCGGGCCCCCGCCCACTAACGGCGTCATGCACGTGGACGAGTGCATGGAGTTCCACCGCCTGTGGAGCGCCATGCAGTTCGTCTACTGCATACCGGTGGGCACGCACGAGTTCACGGCAGAGTGAGTGATCGGGGGGGGGGGGGAAACGTGTGAGGGACCGGTTCGGCCGTTATAGCCGTAGCGGAGAGCGGGCGTAGCCTTTCGGTTGGGGGTATTGTTTTCACTGCTTCCCTGCCATGTTGCTTTTTTTTTTTTTTTTTTTTTCCTCTCTCTTTTAGGCAGTGCTTTGGGGACGGGCTGAACTGGGCTGGGTGTTCCATCATCGTGCTGTTGGGACAGCAGCGCCGGTTTGACCTTTTCGACTTTTGCTACCACCTGCTCAAGGTCCAGAGGCAGGACGGCAAAGATGAGATCATCAAAAACGTGGTGGGTACACTGCGGTCGGTAGCTTCGCAAACGTAGAGTTTCGATGGTACGTATCTCAGTTGCTCTTCAAGCGGTTCGATGCTTTTTCCAGCCCCTGAAGAAGATGGCCGACCGCATCAGGAAGTACCAGATCCTCAACAACGAGATCTTCGCCATCCTCAACAAGTACATGAAGGCCGTGGAGACGGACAGCTCCACCGTGGAGCACGTCCGCTGCTTCCAGCCTCCCATACACCAGTCTCTAGCCACCACCTGCTGAGAGGCTCTCCCACAGCCGTGACACCACCTTCCCGCCTCCAGTTGGTCCTGCGTTCGGCAGCAGATACACCACAGGGGGGCGTTGCGTCCATCGTCTCCATCTTTGTCGAGACACGCGGGGGGGCGTTCGTGTCGTGTATCTGCGGCCGCCGCTCAATAAAATACTAGATAAGCGCGTAAATTCGGATCACGCCAGAGGTAGAAGTGTCGCACACTCACACACCGTTTTTTTTTTTACTTTTCCATCCCTGTGGCTAATTCAGACCCGTGCATGCCTTCTCTTTCTTTAGCTTTACATTTGTGGATTGGATCAGAGAAGCAACAATGCCGACAGTTCGATAATAAAAAAAAACAAAAAACATCTGTATTCCTCATTTGTTTCCGTTTAGCTGGAGTCCTCAACATTCAGTGTCAAGCCCCAGATGGACCATGTAAAAGTAGAAAACACCTCAACGACTGGGGGGGGGGGAGAAAAAAAGGAAAACTTTTCTAGACGATATTACACAATATTTAACATTCCAACGCGGTGCTCTGATGCGTACGACCACAGCTGCTATTAGTACTGCTGCAGGCACCATTGTTGTGTGGTGGCTCAAACTAAATCTGGATACATCTCTGGATGCAGGTTTTTTTTTATTATTATTCTTTTTTTCTTTTTTTCTTTTTCCTCCATGAATTTTCCTAAATATTTTCCGCGGGCCATTCTTGTGATAAATTGTTTAACGTGATTTATTTAAATATTTCGCATGGCACAAACCTTCATGACTTTTCACCTTTTCAAAGCGAAGGGTGAAAAGTGACTTTTTTTATTTTTATTTTTAGTTTTTTTGGGGGGGGGGGTTTGCTTTTGTTTATTTTATTTCACTTGGTTGTCTCGCCTCCAAACAGATTTTATTCAATACCACTTCCACTGTAAATTTCACTATTGAGCTAAGTGAAGTGTTGAGTGTTGTAACTGTCCTTGCTTTTAATTATTGATAATTTAATTTACATCGTTTGTATACTCGCCTCTACTACTGACTGGAAACCTCATCGACTGTTTTTATCGTTTGTTTTTTTTTCCTCCTTTATTTTCTCATTTTCTTGAAAGGTTTTTATATTCTGTACATGAATGCAGTGATATTGTTTACCATTTTTGAACTCGACTTCTTAATCTAGGCAACTGTTTACTTTTTCCAGAGTTAAAAAAAACAAAAATAAATAACAATGAAAGACGCAAACGTTAGCAAATACCTCTAGGTTGTGTAAGACAATGTTATACTAGGTCAATCAGCTGTAAGAGTGAATGGATGTGTTGGTCCGTCAGACTGACGTCGACAAAAATAATCTTGCCTGTACATTTAAATCCATTGGAAGCGAAAGAGGGTTCCATTGATACTACCACAGCTGTGATTAAAGGGTGGTTTCCTGAATATATTCAATATTTACTATTGTTGGAATTTTCTTTGTTAATCAGTGTTACAAAATGATGACGTGTCCCTATTTTTTTCATAAGAAATTAGATGAAATTCAATCTTAAGAAAAGAACCCTCTCCAAACAGCCCCTATTATCATAATTTTTTTTAAACTATTATTATTTTTGCTCCATTTGAATGAAGGCTTTCTTCTGTTATAATACCACTGGTCCCTCATTGTATTTATTTACACATCTCACATGCGTTGTTCATTTAAGGGTTGAATCTGATGGGGGGGGGAGAAAAAAAAAAAAAAGAAGGTACAAATGCATCGCCGTCATCATCAAACCTTAAGCATGGCAACTGTAATTTATTGTCATCGATGGCTCCATTTGTGACATAAGGTTTTTTGTTCATGATATTGTTGTACGAGTGACCATGTTTTGAAATACAAAAAAGAAAAAAGGAGAAAGAATATATGATGTACAACAAAGGTCCTGCGACGGATTTAAAATGATGTTGTATTTACATGAAATAAAATTGTCTAACTGAAATGAATGAAAAATGTCTGTGATGCTTGGTAGTGCAGTTGTATGGTTAAAGTGGTAATCCGACCAGCCCAGAATTCCACTCCAAACTGCAATCTTTTTTTTTTTCCTTCCCACCTACGGCGGTCAAATTATTTTCTCTGAAGTATTTGAGCCTTCCGATCTATTTTTATTTCGTTTTATTTTTTTTCTCGGTCCCTTGAGGTGTTGGGGGATCTGGCTTTCACTTCCTCGCACGCCCAATCTCCGCCTTCCCGCTGGGAAAGGCGGACCCCGCCGCCCGCAATGGAAACCACATAGAAGAGGCTGTTTCTTAAAAAGTGCCAGCGAAGAAAAATGTTAAATATGGGATTTTTACAACAAAATAATCTGATGTATTACCACTTTAATGACAGCGTTGCCCGTATTGCATTTTGTTGAAGATTACAAGTTAAACTTTTTTTTTTTTTTTTGGGGGGGGTTTTAGGACCGTGGGCTTTGATGGAGCGTATTTGAGGCGATGCATTTCAACTATGAAAGACAGCTTAACATTTTATTTCAGCGGAGAAGAAAAGGCCCTCCCAAATCAATGACGTCAGAGAGCGGCTCGCGTCAGCCGGAGGGGCAGGGAGGGGTCGGCCGCCACTGAGAGCTGCAAGCTCATTGGCCACTCGCGCCGGTGACGTACATTTGAAACCTCAGACGTTGACGTTTCCTTCGTCAGGCTGCGGTTGAAAGGGTGGAAACAATGTCGTAGCGGCCATGCCAGTGAAGCTGAACTGAATTGAATAAACATATATTTTATCTCCGGGGGAGGGAAATAAACAGACACGTCCTTTTTGAAACGGTTGGGGCGAGCCGTCAACGATCACACAAACTACTATGAGTACTACTACTACTGCTACTACTACTAATACTTCTACTAGTACAACTACTAGTACTACTACTAGTACTACTACTAGTACTGCTTCTGCTTCTGCTCTTTCTTCTTCTTCTGCTTCTACGTTGTGTGCTACCGACCTGACGTCAGCGCCTTGGGACGGAGAGGGGGCGGGGTCAGCGGCCACAGAGCTGGAAGCCCATTGGCCAGACGTGCGTGGTGGCGTAATTTCGAAAATTTCAGCGGCGAGACGTTTGTTTTCGTCAGTCTTCGTGGACTGTGTCGGTCTGCAGTCGTTGCTCGTTTTTTACGAGTAATTGTTTAGTTCCCCGGTAAACAAACAAACAAACAAACAAACATGTCCTTTTCGAGGGCGCCTTTGAAAAGGTTCAACGAGCATAGCGGTAAGTAACACCGACGAGAGCCTCGATAACGCTACCTGAATGCTACAAGTGTTAGCGTCTCCCACGCTCTTCTCTGTCTCATTTGAGCCAAGCGAATTGAAGCTAATGCGTCGGCCCTCTTCGCCGATAACGAGAGGCTAACAGGCGTTGTGCTGTGAATGAGCTGTCAACCTTCTCGAACCTTTACCCAAGGCTGTGCGCCGCCGCCGGGCTCCTACGAGGTGAAGTCCGGGGAGCCGAAGGGAGCTGCGTCTTTCCAGAAGGCTGAGCGCTTCAGAGCTGGGAAGACGGGTGCGTTCACGGCGGGTGTCTGCTGCTGGTCCTAAGAAAATACTTCAAAATGTCTTAAAATCAGGTTTTTACAAGTTTTAGGCCTAAATAAAAATGATTTAATGCTCTTGCATGTGAATTTATGAAGTCACTTTATCTGATTTGTATTTATGCGTTTATATATATATATATATATATATATATATATATATATATATATATATATATATATGTGTGTATTTGTCAAAATGAGTCAGCTTCTTCTGTATCGGAGCCAACATGCCTGATGTCATAACACCCCAAGACTACCACTGCCCTCATACTTCCCCAAGAAGACAATAGAGCTGTGTGCTTGTTTTCAGGAGATGCGCCCCAGATGCCCCCACCATCACCCTCCAAATGTGTCCCTTTGTCACCAGTGCGCCGCACAATGTCTGTTGATGCACTTGTAAGTTGTTTTTGTTTTAAATTTCATTTGCCTTTAAAGGCAGCAAGGCAAATCTAACACCTGGCATCCCTTGTCTGCAGTAATGCAACCTTATGTATGTATTTTGTGTCATTTAGGCAGGTGGGTCGAGTGCAAAGAAGGAGAGGACTGGGATGACAATGGAAATGAAGCAGCAGAAGCTCCTGGAGAAAGAGGTATGTTGTCCACTGACCAAATCTTTACCAATTTGCATCAGAAATCTGTTTATCGTCGTTCATTCTGTAACTTTGATTTCCTCTTCCAGATTCGCAGCCTGGTGCAGCAGCGAGGGGAGCAGGAACGCCGTTTGTTGTCCCTCGAGGATGAGCTGAAGAAAGCGGAGGCCAAGCTGCTGGTGGCGATAAGGGAGAAGACGGGCTTCTCTTCGAATGCCACCACCATGGAGCGACAGATCGCTGAGCTGAAGAAAGTCAACGAGTTCCTGAAGAACAAGGTCATTTATGTTCTCTGGACATTTAGGGGTTTTCTTGTATATCCTCTGATGTATGCTTCTCAATAAATCATTAGTTTGACTTTTGAAACAGTTTATTTTATAGTGTTTACGTTTCTAACTGAGTAGGTGAATATCTAGGTTTCCGCCGACACTTCAAAGAAGAGGATTAACTCTCTAACAATGGAACTAATGGATACCAGGAACAAACTGGATGTGAAAAATAAGGTATAAATTTTGCCTGGTTTCAGGAGAAGTGGAATATAATAAATACCAAGCGCTAAGTCACACAATTATTTTCAGTGCTTTCAGTATTTTGCGGAGCACTGCAACTGCTCTATATGACTTATTTTTGTGTATTCCTCAGGAATTTTGTTTCCTCGAAATAAATACTGTGGGACAGGTACAGGAGTTAAAAACAGACTTGGAAGCTGCGAGGGCTGCAGTTGCGACTCTCAAAGAAGGGAACAAAGACTTGGGTAAGATTTCAAGTGTTTAATGAGGTGTTTTTATTTTAAATGATATATTAAAAGTTGCCGAAACAAGCGTGAATCGTGAAATCTAAATTGTGATTCCATGTTTTACAGAGGAGCTCCAACAAGACACCAAAATGCAAAATGGAGAGCTAGAGACTGAGGTGGATAAGCTGCATGGTGAGTATTTGTATCTTTCGGCATTCCCTTGTTGTTTGAGACTTGACATGAGTGCGAGTAAACTGGAAAAACCTATTTCCAGCTGTAATTCGGGAGCTGAGGGAGGAAATCAAGGTGTTGCAGGACTATTTGGACACAGCCAATGACCAAATCCAGGTAAAACTATATACTTTATTGTGAAATTATTTAGGAATTGGGGGGGGGGGGTGATAAGACTGGGAAAGGTGGGAGAGGAAAAACTACATGGCAGATAAGTTATTTCTCAGGCTCCAGGTCCCATGAAAGAAGTCGTCCTTTTCAGGAAGAACTTGTTGAAAAAGACTGAGCAGGACAGAAGCGGTCTCACTTGGATGAGTTCTGCAGACCCTAAGGGGAGTGTGCGAAACTAATATAATATGAAGTGAATGCTTTAAATATCTGTCTGTAGGATCTCCGGGTGAAGCTTCGTGAGAAGACAGAGCTGGAATGCACAGCGGCACATTCTCTCCAGGAGGAGAAAGCGTAAGCAGAGGCCTTAAATGTCTGTGTAATCTCATCACATCTCCCTTCCCGCGATGCTCAATTGATGTTTCTCTGTAGTCGACTAGAGCAGGAGTTGCTGCAGTGCAGGGCGGAGCTGCTCATGTCGGAGGACGCCCTGAGGCAGAAAGAGGAGGATTCGACGCAATATCGCCAAGAACTGCAGGCATCTCAAGAATACTTGCGGGATGTGGAGAAGGGGCTGGAGCCAAATGAGAATAAGGAGCAGCTGGAACAGGAAGTGGAGAACTGCCGGAGCACGGTGCGCCAGCAGGAGGCGGAGCTGGCGAGGCTGAGGGACGTGCTGAGGAGGACGGAGCAGGAGTTGGATGAGAGGGTGGCCCACCTCGCCGAGAGGTGTCTGTTCTTTGAGGAGGAGAGGAGTACGTGCACATAAAAGTTGTCTTGTCTTGATTGTGAGATTTTATTCTTGAATATATTAAAAGGATTGTCATTTTTTTATTTGAACCGTGCTTGTCTCGGGGTTTCAGGCAAGACCCAGGAGGAGGGGATGAGGAGAGTGGAGGAGCTGAAGGCGGAGCTGACCTCCCTGAAGGAAGTCAAGAGAGAAGAGAAGAAGAGACAGATTCAGCTCCAGCAGGAACACGCTGCCCTCAGTGACGAACTCAAGAAAGAAAAGGTCACACCCTTTACTTAAAAAATGTATAGAAATATGTCATTTTTTACATGTCATCTACTCTGAAAAACATTTGAAGTTACAAAAATATCAAATGCTTGTTTAAAATATGCTATAGTCAAGCTTTTCAGACAAAATTATCCATATTTGAAATTGAAGAAATAACTAGAATTCAACTGTAGAGACAAACTATAAAAAAAAAAAAAAAAAGCAAAGGAACTGTCAAGCAGGGGTTGTCAGCAAGGATACCAGCATATGACTAAAAGTTCACCATTCACCTACCCACTTTAAGCTCTCTTTACATGCGGTTCTTCTATTTATTTATTTATTTTCAGGGACTTGTGGACTCCTTGTCTGTGATCGTGGAGCAGGAGAGGGAGGAGGCAGAGGAGCAGCTGAGGCAGCTGAAGGACGAGATGGAGGAGGTGCTGGGCGAGCTCTCCGCCATGGAGGAGCAGGAGATCAGGAGGCGGGAGCAGATGGAGGAGAAGCAGGAGGCCCTGCAAAGCCTGCAGCAGGAGAATGGAGATCTGGCGACGCGGCTGAGCGAGGCTCGGGCGTTGTTGGACAGGTTGGGGCCATCTTGGATTTTTCAGCTAAATATATGACAGCATTGGATCATTTAACAAGATGCAAAACGACATTGTTGATATATTTGAAGTGATGTGTGGTTTTGTTTTTTTTCCACTGACACAATTTGGGTGGAGTGTTGCAATAAACATTTTTTTTTTTATTTACAATATTAGTAAGCGCAGTGGGTTAGCAGTTTTTGAAGCGAAACACTTGGCAGCCGTGGAAAAACTCAAGGAGGAGCAGAGAAACTCTCTGAGCAAACTTGAAGACCTCTCCACTGAGCTCAAAAGGTGAACAACTGCACTCCCATCGATTTTGTTACGCGGAACATTGAAGCTTTAATGATTTGGATTTTTCCTTTCAGCACCAATCAGGCTCTGAGTGACGCAAAAGAGAACGTGAAAGAACTGGAGGCGGAGGTGGAGCGACTGAGCCGGCATTTGAAAGAGGAGGTGGATAGAGTGATTCAGCACAAAGAAGAAGAGCTGGAAAAAGTGAGGCAGATTTTGAAGGAGCAGCGCGAGGAGCACCTCGCTTCCCAGCAGACCCAGGAGAAAGCCAGAGAGGAGTATGCGCGGCACAACACACTCTCTTTTTTAAAAATCTATGAAATATTTGTCGTGTTTGTTTTTAATTTTCTGTCTGTGGCACTTGTGGCAGAGTCGTTCTCGAAATGCGAACTTGTCTTGCCGAGAAAGATGAGAGGATGGAGGCCATGAAGGCGAGTCACGCCGCCCTGGTCGCTCAGCTCGAGGAGGAGATCCGGCGGCAGAAGGACGAGGCGCTGGTGCAGCGGCTTCAGGGCGAGAAGCTGGAGGCCCAGAAGCTCCTGCAGCGCGTCAGAGAGGAAGGCGAGGAGACGCTGAGGGAACTCCAACATGAGCGGGAGGAGAACGCCAAGGCAAAGGCCGCCCTGCAAGGAGAACGAGAAGCCAGGGAGGCAGAGAAGGAGCTCTCCTTGCAGCGCATGGCCGAGACACTTGGCCTCCAGGCCCAGCGAGAAGAACTGGATGAACAGAGTCGGATTCTCCGTTCTCAGCTAGAACTTAAAGAAAATGACGGGCTGGCTTTGAGAAGCAAGCTGACGAGCGCCGAGCAAGAAGCCGAGCAGCTTCGGTCGCACCTGGACAACATCCGGCAAGAGCATTCCATTCTTGGGACCCGAGCGGAGCGCGCGGAGGAGGAGAACCACGCTCTGCAGCAGGAGGTCCAGGGGCTGATGCAGGACGGACTGGCACTGCAGGGCCAGGTAGAAATCCTGGCCCAGGAGAAGGTCACCCTGCAGTGGGAGGTTGAGGACCAGAGGCTCCAACTCCACAGAGCTCTGGCTGAAGCTCAGGAGAAGAGGTAGGTGGCTGGGGTAGTACCTTTGAAGTTACAAAAATATGTCGGTTTGTCATGTTTAAAAAAAAAAAAAAAAAAAAAATCACCTTTTTTTATTTTATCTTTCTTCTTTCTGTTCAGTTCAAGTTCAGAGACAGAGAAGTGGAAGAAACTGTATGAAGAGTTGTTTTGTAAAGTCAAGCCCTTCCAGGTAAGTCTCGGTGGTAGCAAAATGTTTCCGTGGTCTAGAACCAGATTCGGGGCGTTCTCGGATTAGGGCTAATGACGAGATCTCGGCCGCGTGTTCCCACAGGAGCAGCTGAATGGTTTTGCGGCAGAGCGAGCCGCCCTGCTGAACGAGAACGGGGAGAACCAGGAGAAGCTGAACCGCCTGGCCAACGCCTATGCACATCTGCTAGGTCACCAGAACCAGAAGCAGAAGATCAAGCACGTGGTGAAGCTGAAAGATGAGAACGTGGCCCTCAAACAGGTGACCTGCCACGTGGAGTTCCTAACGGCATGTTGTCCACCAGTGTCATGGACTTATGGTCTAACACAGCTGATATTTTAGATTTTTGATATCAGATGGCAAGATTCATGTCATATGTACCAGATTTTAAAGAAAAGCAAGTTTATTTATTGCTTGCTTGACACAGAAACATGTTTGTTCGTTTCCATGACAACAAGTGAACAGTCAGTCAGAGGGAAGTTAAAGCAGGGATGGCTCTTAAATCCTTTCCTCCCAGTGGCTCCCTGCCTGCTCCAAAATTGATATTTAAAAATATTGAAAAAGAAAGAAATATCACTATGCACTGCGCTGCCACCCTCTGTGGAAACTGAAACCAAAAATAGATGTGGGGAAAATTTTTAAATATACATATAAATGGTCTATTTTACTCAGTTGAAAGGACCAAAATATTTGCTGTGGCTCCATTAATATGAGGGGAAAAAAATGTATTAAAAAAAAAAAAAAGAAATCTCAAAAACGATTCAAGTTTATCTCATTCTAAAAGCAAGAATGTCCTTCGACTATAATCTCCTCCTTGGATTATCTCAACAACTGTTCACCCGATTGACTTCACACTTTGTGGGTGTATCGCTGGGGACCTTAGGACGTGCAGCGTATAATTTGGTGCAATTTGGACAAGCGTCACATGTAATATTAATAAACAGCGAGTCAGCGGGGGGCGGGGCTTCGGGGCTCTACAAGTGTCATTCCCCCGGTGTTTGACTTTAACCGGCAGTTTCATCTTCCATTGTGGAATACGGGACTGAGTCGTGACATTTTGTTAAACTGTGCCATTAAAATGACAAGTCTTACATTTTGAACAGGCATGTACTAGTTTATCAAATGCAAAAAGACTTGGTGGTATAACTGCAATGAAATGCTTAAATTACGTGTTTCCTCTCAACAATTTACACAAAAGTTTACTTCGAAGAAACTACGATATTTGTATTTCATTTTTTTATACTTGAGATTTGTTTTGGGCTTTAAATAATTGTGTTCTTTTCGCTGTGTGGCCAGGAGCTGACTAAGCTCCGGGCCCAGGTGAGCCGACAGAAGAGCGATCTGGAGCAGGTGAGGTCGCTGCTCCCTGGAGCTCAGAGGCGCAGGTTTGATCCCAGCAAAGCCTTCCAGCATGACAGCAAGGAGAACAGACAGCCCCAGACGCTGGCTGCGCTCAGAGAGGGTGAGTGCCGCTCAGCCTGTCGCTCATTTGCACGAGGAGGTTTTACGCTGTTTTGTCAGGGTAACTTGTGCAGAGGACTAATAACGTATCTTTTGTTTGTTAGGGAACCATCAATTCTAGCTGGGAGGAAGAAACGACTCTTCAGTGAGTTGTTTTCTGCTGATAATTGATTCCATCTTCATTTTTTTAGTTTGACTAACTTACTAAGCAAAATGTGAACTTTAAGGTTGTAGTCTTTTCGGCTTTTAATCCTTTCTTTAAAAAAGAAAAAAACATGTCACCGTGGCAGATTTAGGAAATATTTTATTGGGGTAGAGTGTTATTCTTTCAATTTTACACCCTTTCAAATTTTTTTTTTTCGTTACCGTGTATATGCTCTTTGTAAATAAAGACTGCTGTGAAAACTCTTCCCGAATCTACTGTGCCATGCCCCCCCACCCACCCAGTGAATAACAATGTTGTCATTTGTCAGTTATGGCTCGTGTTTGACCATGTGCCTCCGCAACCAGTAGAGAGCACTCTAGGACTGTAGCCAAAAAATGAAAAGACCAAAAAAAAAAAAAAAGAAAAACCCATTGTGCATCCCAGTCCCAACTTCACAATTTTGCACAGACAGCGTCGGGTTATCGGTCAAGTAGCTTTATTTCCTTTCAGTCATAATTGGATGATACATAGCGGGCCAAGTTTCCAGTCACAGGTTGACAAAGGCGTGCTAAATGACAAAATGTAATGTAAAGACGGGCTGTGAGCCTCATTCACAGTAGCTCTCCAGGTGGTAAATGCTGCAGGGCTTATGGCAGCACTGCTCCACGATGCCTCTCTTCACCTTGGGCTCCTTGTGGCCGGACTGACGCCTCCACAGCCTCTTCTCCACTCTGGACCCTTTAGACAGGAAACCTTGGAGGTGGAAACACAACGTTTTATTTTTATTTTCAATTATTATTATTATAATTTTTTTTTTTTACAATCTCGTCGCGGGCAAGAGAATTGCGGACCTCGTTCGCTCACGCTACCGTTTGGACCGTTCACACTTAATGGAGACTTAATGGATGTGTAACCTGAGCTCGCCAATCCGTTTAGTCTTGTTTAGGTCTCCTTCAGGGAGGGATATGAGAGATCTAGCAGAGGCACATCATAGGTCAACCTGCAAATGTAGGCTTTGTAACAGAAAATGTATATTTATTTTTATTTTTACTACTTTCAAACAAGAAATATATCTTAAAGTTATTTTTGAATGATGGGGAATGTTAGAGGGAATTCACAGAATTCATTACATTTTATCGGCCACAGTGGGAACCTTTAAATAAGTCTGCCCCACTGTGGATTTCAAACGAGGCCACAGGAAAGCCTGGGCACACTAATGATGGGGTCTGAGAAATGCATTGGTTTAAGTTCTGTAAACTGCGGCATGTTGTCCCCAAACATTGTTGTCCGAGCCAACATCCAAATTGGGTTTCTCATTAGACGGCTGGTCTTTGAACACAACGGCAAAAGAGACCGGGTCAGTGGGAGGTCTCCAGGCAATGTCACGTTTTCGCCCGTTTGAAGTCCCACCATCAAGGGGATATTTGGAACCTGTTTCACGGAGGAACTTTGTAAAAACGCTGTCCGCCGCCTTCGCTGATTTGCCCTCACCAAGCAGCGGCTGCACATCCCGCTTGTGCGTCGCTCGGTTCGGATTGTAGAAGAAGCCGCGCTCCCCACACACGAAGTAGAGCGCGTCCACCAGGTGGGAGCCGCACAGGTGCTGTGTTGGCGTAGAGGCCAGCCCTGGGGAGGACAGCACCAGCAGAAACAGAATGGACACAGTCCATGGTACCCCGGCCATGGAAGGGGGAGTCTTTGAATAGAACACACAGACAATAACTAGTACACATGGAATGGAGCTTCATCACCAGACGTTTGACTCAAGCAAAGAACGCGTTGGGGATAATGTAACAGCTGGTTGGTCGTTATCGCAAAATAACCCGCAACTTGGTGGTCACTCTGAGGGGGAGGATATCTTGCAATAATGACCCACTGGCTGGAAATTATCCAGGCAGGGAAAAGCAGTTGCCTGTGATGACGGTCATTATTAACACAGGACTCATTATTTAGAAATAACTTGCTATCGACCAATCAGAACGGAGAATTCCACAGAGCCGTGGAATAAAAATGGATGAATGCACGCCTTGTTGGGCTTTACCCCGAGAGCGGGGAGAGAGTGGGTATAGTTTACCAAATTAATTGAGGGGGGGGGCGGGCTTTTGTCAATTTAGCTCGGCTATTACAAAATGAGCTCCTTAAAGTGAGTTTTAATTATCAAATGATTAGGGTTTGGAGAAGTGGGGGAGAAAAAACAAAATGCTGTAGGGGCTGTAAAGTCAATACATGGCCGGGATCCTTGGCGGTATAATAGTTTACAGGAACGGCAGAACTACAGCTCCCAATGAGGCCTTTGAATGGGGCGACAAAAAAACAGAATAATTCAGCCTTTCATTGCATATCAAAGGCCAGGAGGAAAAAAAGCCGGTCGAAAGGTCGGGAGAAAAGCAACGTGGCGGACCTCGAATCTTGTGACTCTAACAACCCTGCGTCAGCCCAAGTGACGGCAAGATATGTGCGAGGAGAACAAAATGATGAGCTGGGTGTTAACACAAGGAGTCCTTTAATACTTCAACGGAGACATCTATTTTTCAGTAATTGAAAGAAGACATTCTGGAATATAAAGAATCTTAAGCTTTTTGGAAGCCAGAAGACCAAACCCCATTGAGACCGTTCCTGTTAAAAAGGTCTTTATAGATAAAAGGTCCCATAAAGTCATGCATAATATATCCATAATGTGTATTTCCTGTTTGCCATCAAATCGTTTTAACTACTGAAAAAAACCAAAACAAAACAAGCAGTTTGAGTCTTGACTTGATGGAAAAAGAGAGAGAGAAAAAAAAAAAAATCACAAATCACAATGTACTTGTTCATTCTCCTTGGAGTTAGTTAGTTTCCCCTTTCTGTTTTAGCACCGCCCCCCTTCAGGGTGGAACCAGTTCAACGCTAGACGCCGCACAGGTTCTCCGTGGCCGTCCCGGCGCACCTGAGCGCACTCGAAAATGAAAATGAATCACTTTAACGGTGCCTTTAAAGCAGGCACGTGTGCTCTTACTGGCTTGCCACTGCTCTATCCCCTTTGGGCACCTGCCAGGCTATCCTGGGACCATATATTATTTGACACTACACTCCTGTCCTCCGAATGGTTCTACCGTTTCTATATATTTATTTTGTTTCAATCGCAGTCGGTGCCATTGGTGAAATGCATAAAGTCCGAAATGCACAAAAGCATGCTTACCTGTGTGGAAGAGGCCTCAGGGCAGCAGCTGAGCAGTTTGCAGCTACAAGTAAAAAGGGCTATAGCGATACAGAGAGAACTTCTCTTCTTGGCTACCTTTACCGTTTTTAACTCCCCCCCTGCCCCCCCCACCCTCCACCTCCACCTGGCCTCAGTCAACCTTAGCACCCTAACTTGTAAGCATGTTGATCTGCTCTGAGTTCACTAAGACAGTTGCTTCATGTAGTCTGCGGCCATCATCACCACGGACAAAGGTAAGAAGGAAGTCGCCCTGAGTGATATACCATTTCAACCCCTGCTGTGTGGTGGCCTGGGTGGTGCTCAGCCTGGAGGCTCCAGACAAACACCATATGCCACCTGCTGATCGCACAGCACAGGGCGCTGCTGACCACTAGTGGTGTCCCAGAGACACAGTCCCATGGAGGAACACCCTGGAGGTGTGAGACTGAACAAACTGGTGGTAGTCGCATGCCATGAATTTCTTCATGAAATCTCACCCATTTCTAATTTGTCACTGATTTTAACCTGATTAATGACGGCTTAAGATACCGATAGCTTAATCTACAGTGCGGCGAAAAATTTGCCCCGTACCTCATTATCCCTGTGATTGCCTGTCTGTCACACTGAATGGTTCCAAGTCTTGACTTGGTTTAGACAAAAATCGTATTGGACAAAATTGAAATATACAGACAAAGGGAACCTGGAACCCCTTTTTTTTATTATTACTTTTACATCTAGATGATAGATTAAATAAGTGTAACAATTTATTTTAATTTAAAAATAAAAGTTTAATAACATTGAAGTTAGATTTAAATTGTTTTTTTTTTAATTATAATTTCATTTCTTTCATGAAAAAAGTGTTCAATCACCCATATCCCCAATGTAAAAAAGCAATTGCCCCATTAATAACGGGTTGCACCGTGCTTCCTAGAATTTAGATATCAGTCTTTGCCGCGTTCTTTGCAGAACTGCGTTTGTTTAGACACAGTGGTAGGCCAACATTTCCTGCATGAGCTGTCTTTATTTAAAGAAAATAATTGTGTTTAATCTGGTTGCGCGGTCTAATATTACATTTTGTCTAAGGATCTGAAACCAGTCCAATATTAGAGGTGATCAGGAAGAGGAAAATACTTTTTCAGAGCAGTGTAGATACCTAGATATTGAACTATTATTTTTTCATTTATTCAAGTAGAATGATGAATGCATCCTCTTTTGCGTGCTATAGGAGCTTATTTTATTGTATTTTTTATAAAGAATCTCAGTGAGCTGAACTCTGGTAATATGTGTTTTTGTTTCAAATAATGACACCAGTTCAAGGCAGAGAAAGCACGAAGCACAGTTATCGACGACCCCTTTGTGTCTGTGGTTCACTTTTTAATAGGGATACTTTCTTTAAGTTGCTATTTTGAATGTCTGGACAAATTCAAAGAGCAAATGAATTGATCGCGTGAGGATCCATCAAAATCCAATGTAACAGTGAAAGAAAAAATAAGAAAAAATATTTTCCATCAGAATCTGTATTGGCCAAGTACAAGACGCATTCACAATTTTTCTTGGTGCAGGTGCAAAAGTAAAAATAAAGAGATGAAATAAAAGTGTAAAAATATACAGATACAAAAGATTTATATCAATAAACAAGAACTCAGAACTAAAAAAATCATGTGTTTGTTGATAGAATATGAAAGATTGTTCAACGAGATGGATAGATAAAATTTAAATATGTTTATATTTAATTTAATTTAACATCAAGGCTGAAATCAAAGTTGGCCCTGGAAATTGAATTATAAATTATGGATTATACATTTATTGAATATATCAAATGTTCCCCATCACAACTGAAGATGTTAATTTATGATGTTGTTTTTCTTCAATAATTTGTTTCTTTAACGGATGTGGCAGACCAAGAGTCGTGGTTAAGACGGATTGTTGTTATTACTATTATTGTTTATTATTCATCATTTTCGCCAGCGAGCCGTTCTCAAAAGTCATGCCATGTTAGCGCCCCAGTGCCAGAAAGTCTCCTTCCCTAAACCCTATTGGTGGGTAGAGACTCCCAGCTGTGCAGACATTTGGGCAGGGGTGTGGCTGCTGTGGGCGGCTTGGCCACGACCGCTGGGACTGCGCCCTGATGGAAGTTGGCCAGCTGGTCCGGGTGGCTGGCCCGCCGGACCCTGACCGGGGCCTACCAAGTACTGGTAAAGCTAAGCGGGGTAGATATCGGGCTTTGCTGGACTCGGGCTGTTTGCAGACAATGGTCCAGCAACGGCTGGTACGACCCAGCGCTTTGGTGGCGGCATCATGGGTGGAAATTCGTTGTTGGCTTGGGGATATCCTCACATATCCGCCGGTCCAGCCCCATGGACCATTTTTCGCTGGAGCAGTTGCGAGATGATACCCTGTGTGTAGCCTTTGAGTGGATAGTTAAAATCAATGGCGTGTTGGTGTGCCCGGACGCCGCACTCACCCACCCGTACTTTCCGGTCATTAGGGACAGGTTGTATAGAGTGAGCCGTGACACTCAGAACCCGATGGTCACCTCGGACATGATAAAACACTATAGCAGGTCATGTCCAGCTTCTATTGGCCGGGCATTTAGGCAGATATAGACAAGTGGTGCGCCGCCTGTGCTGAGTGCCAATTGGACAAGCCCCTCGCTACACCATGAGTACCATTGAGGCCCCTCCCACTAGTCGAGGTCCCCTCCCAAAGACTCTATGGACCTCGTTGGGCCGCTAGAGAGCAGTGCTCACAGGTATCGTTTTGTATTAGTGCAAGTGGATTATGCAACCCGATACCCCAAAGAAGTGCCCCTGCATAGTAATTAGGCCAAAAATATGGCGCAGGCACTGTAACAGTTCCTCTCCCGAGTCAGGGTTCCCGAAGGAAATCCTGACCGACTAGTGTACTTCCTTTTATGTAACCTCATTTCGGGAACTTTATGAATTATTGGGCGTCAGCTCAATTCAGACCAGCGTTTACCATCCTCAGACTGATGGTCTGATGGAGCACTTAAATAAAACTCTGAAAAACATGATTCAGAAGTTCGTTCATGACAATAGCCATAATTGGGACAAGTGGTTGGAACCCCTGTTGTTTGCACTGCGGGAGGTTACCCAGACCTCCACAAGACTTTCTCTCTTTGAACTCCTGTTCAGCAGGAGACCCTGGGGCGCGCTAGACCTAATTAATGAAAACTGGGAGGGTGGGCCTCGCACCAGTAAGAGCAAGGTACAGTCTGGGATGGACCTGAGAGCAAAGTTACACGTGCTGGGGCAGCTCTCAGAGAATTTGCTCCTGGCTCAGGAACGTCAGCACCCTTTAATTCGAGAGGGATTCTCGGCTCAGATAATTCGCACACACTTGCCCAATTTGGCAAGGGCCTTTTGTGGTCACAAGGTGGGTTGGTCAATTATGAGGTCGAAAAACACCTGGCCCCCAGGCACAGATTTATCACCTGAACCTCTTCAAAGAATGGAGGGAGGGGGCGTCTGTGGCTCTGGCTGCGGCGGTCATTGAGTGGGATGAGTTGGGGCCAAAGGTTCCAAAAGCGGCCGATCATACCGCGGCCCTGTTTAGTGACCATCACTCTCCAGGCCAGAGTGAGGACGTGGCCACGCTTCAGCGTCCCTTCTCTGAGGTTTTCTCCTCCCTGCCAGGCCTCACGTCCTTCATACACCAACATGTGGGGCAACCCCTGGGGTGAATGTGCGCTCTGGGCAGTATCGCCAGCCTGAACCTAAGAGCAAGATCATACAGGTGGAATTAGAGGCCATGCTGGACATGGGGGTGACCGGTGAGTGACCGGTCTAGCCCCATTGAGCTGGTCTCGAACACGTCGAGACCCAAGACCAAGACCAAGAAGGAGGTGAAGCAGTTCTTGGGGCTGGCTGGCTACTAAGAGGCTACTAGAAGGTTTGTTCCTAACTTTTCAGAGCTAACCAGCCCCGTGTCTGATTTAACTCTAAAGGGTGCTCCAGATCTGCTCCAGTGGTGGGAGAGGTGCCAACAGGCTTTTGTGAAGGTAAAGTCAGCTCTCTGTGGGAAGCCAGTGCTGTTTAACCCCAACTTCCCTCTCTCTTTCTGTCTGCAGACCGACACGTCAGACAGAGTGCTGGGCGCGGCTTGTCCCGGTAGGTGGAGCGGGCTGACCGGCCAGTGCTGTATCTCAGCCGCAAGCAGTCCGTGCGGGAGTCGAGGTACAGCGCGCTCGATAAGGAGTGTGAAGGATGAAGGACACCAACGTGCGGATCACCCGGTGGTACCTGCCTCTCCAGCCCTTTAACTTGGTTGGTCCGTAGGCCGGGGGCGCAGATGGTGGTGGCTGACTTTCTCTCCCGCTCT
>NC_137199.1:21831772-21871772 GCF_960531495.2 Zeus faber
CTCACAATTTCAGTGTCCTATGAATGGTGGTGGGCATTCAGGCATGTTGTTCTTTTAAACAATATATGCACACACACACACACACAAACACACAAACACACAAACACACAGGCACACACACGCACACATTCTTGAACTCATAGCAAAGTGAGGTCCAGGTAAATGCACCTGGTAAGTGAAGACCCATGTTTCTGGTGCACTTTGTTTGCACCGGTCCTCACAAGTACAGTAAAACAAACACACAAAGTGTCCTATTAATGACGGTAGATATTCAGGAGCATCATTTTAAACCATATATTTACTGTACACACACACACACACACACACACACACACACACACACATACACACAAAACAAAGCTCTTGTTAAAAATAGAATTTACATTCCCATTTGAACACAAACCAGAACACACAAAGAAGGACTCGGTTTGAATCAGAAGTCGACGCGTCGGGTCGAGTGACAGTTTGACAGCTGAGAAATGGACTACATGTTGTTGACGTGACGAAGCCCCCCAGGAGGGCTGTGGTGGGGCAGACAGGACAATACCCACTTGCATTTTCAAGGCAATGTGTGTGAACGCCCTTTTTTTTTTTTTGCCGACACAAGGGAGTTTCATCAAGAATTGTCCTTTTTAATGGATTCACTTTTTTTTTGGGGGGGGGATCAGGCGAGTTTGGGTTTGATGGATTGACAGGATGGTACCTCCGCGAAGGCAGCTATTACGTATTTGTTACTTTTTGTTTGATTTATTCATTTATCATTTATTTTGTGTCCAGACGTGAGGGATGAGGGATGTCGCCTTCCCGCAGGAATCGTTTTGCGGCGCAGACCTTTCTGGGGGGCATCATTGCACTTCAGCGTGCCGGGGAAAAGTGGAGTGGATTGAAACGTGCTACATATCTCACAGAAGGAGGGTGTTGATTCTCCAAGCCTGAGGACATTCTGATACAGACATCGTCTTGTTGACAGCGTTCTGAATCTCTTTTTACGCCCGTATCCAGTCGGCTAAAAAAGTCCCCTTTGACAGATTATGGATGGATTGGGGCGAACACTGTACATCCGGATTTAATGGATGAAGTCAATTGTTTACATGCTGCAATATGCTGATATTGTGACTGACTTTATGAAGGCTAATACATTAAAAACATTAACAAATTGAGTAGAATACTTACCAATTTTAATTAAATGCATTTCAATTTTTTTATTTACTTTTATAAATGTAAAGTACTTTGACAATCTGGAACACCAATTTTCGGCATAACACACAATGTTTGAACTGCACTGTCACCAGGATCTAGTGGTTTAAATTTTGTCCAAATCGATCCACGTACGGAGCCGATATCAGCGAAAGACCAAACAAATTTGACCCAAAATATTCAGTTGGTCTTGGTTAACTGACACGTCACACGTCTAAAGATGAGATTGACAGTAAGACGCTTTATGACATCATCATATTATTTACTATAAATGAACATATTCTGATTGAGAATGTCCAGTTCGACGTGTCCAGTGTTCGCCGTGGACTCGGTCATGTCGTAGTTTTTAGACATTACCAAACTATCAATTTACGGGTATATTTATACAGCGTCTTACCTGGTTTTATTTTATTTTAAATCCGTGGTGCACATTACTTTGCCAGATTGTTGAAAAAAAATAATGGAAAATAATCCTTAAAATGTCGTCAGCTCCTCCCTTGAAAACACTGATATGTGCAACTCAGTGATGAGTGCAAATTCCAGCCAGGCGTCGGAAAAATAGAAGCCGCGCAGTGGTAATTATCCACAGAAATATCACAACATTTTTCGTATCTCATAGAAACAGAACTTACTGAAAATGTAATCCAACTAAAAAACTGAACTCAACTTTACAAAATAAATACCTTAATTACACTGCTGTAGTAAATCCACGTGAATACGCCATAATTGACGTTTACGACACACAGCATCTACCGTCACCCAAACTCCGGATGTGCTTCAATGCAAAAAGGTAAGTGACAATGTATAGTTGAAGATAAAAAATAAAATACTTTTTTTTGGTAATAAACATCTTGCATAAAAATTCAACTTTAACCACAGTTAACAACCTTTAATGAAAAGGCAGAAAGTGTTTGTGATCTTGAAAAATTCACATAAAGAAGACACACAAGTCTATTGTTGAGAGGGGGCTTGATAGAACCCCGGAGCAGATGGACACAGGTCATGACAGGGCTCCTCCCTCCTGAGCGAGTGTGGGGATGCGGGTTTTACCTGTCGCCCGTTAGACCAACCGACGAGCAACAGGTATGCAGCCACTCTGATCCTGGGTCCCCAATTACCTAGACACCGGACAGGTGTGGTTGCTCAAACCACACCACAACAAGTAATCTATTAAACTGAATTTTGCAAATGAACATTGCGAACATAAAAAGTACAATAAAGTAGTAATCACAAATAACGTGTATTTATATATTTTTAAATTAAATGTATTTATTGTTATTGTTATGAAAGTGATCACAAAAGTTATTTTTGTTATCTTTACAGGTGCCGAAAAATAGCCGAAAAATGGAGGACAATAAAGAAGCCATTGTCCAAATATCCACATGTCAAGGTCAGTCACAATATTTGAAAACACAAGAACAGAAGAAAAACCTGATGGAAAAAAATGCTAATGGGAACAAAATCCATTGTCTCTGATGGTAACTGCTTCTGAAGAGCGTTTTCAGTGGAAACAAAGGAACTCACAGGAAAATTAGACTTATGATTGTCAAACACTGGGAGGAAAATTCCAATTTGTACAATAGTTATTAAAGACGTGACTGGTTGTCTGGACAGGATCATTTATAATTCCCACAAATAAAATTTGTTGGAAGTTGGGCGACTGAAGTTGAAATACAAGCAGCAGCAAATGTACTCAGTGTACATATATATTCACATGTAATCATAACAAATGGTTGAAATATTGCACATCAAAGAAGCAATTTAAAATGTCAACAGGAATTTACCTGAAACACAGCAATGAATGTCATTATGAAAATGTGTTGTGTGTGAAATGTCATAATAGAGAAGATTGTGCCTATATGTGCAGTAATTATGCTCATAATGAAACATAAAAAGACTATGATGTGATTTCCCTTCTTATATATATATATATCTATATATATATGTATGTATTATAAGCCTAAATCCCTAACCTCAAAAGAGAGAAAAGGTAATTGGTAAACATTAGTGGGTGTCTAGGTGGGCTGGAGTTTTTTACGATTATGGCCGTGCAAGTGTGTGTGGAAGGATAAAAAATGTGACTTGGCCAATCGATTGACAGCAGTCTTTACTGTGGGCTTCCTCCCAGCTCCAGCAAAACATGCATGTGTGTCTCCAGACTGGAGTCTCCGTGTGTGTGTGCGTGTGTGCGCGTGTGTGTGCGTGTGTGTGTGTGTGTGTGTGTGTGTGTGTGTGTGTGTGTGTGTGTGTGTGTGTGTTTATGTGTTTGCCCAAATCAATACTCCTGGTATCACCCCCCTGAGTCTACTCCATCCCCCCCAGAGATAAGGTAGTTGGCGCAGACCTGCAGTGATATATATGAGCGGGATTAACAACAGGCACTTATTTGGGCGGGAGCTGAGGATAGAGGGATTTCGACTCTTCTCATTATTTGGTGGAGCATGTGTACAACAGGTACCGTCAAGTGAAAGGTCAGAATCAATCAATTCAATGTTCTGCGACAGCTCACCTGAAATTGCATATTGACTCGGAATGCTTCTGAAGTCGTGGCCTTAGAGGCTCTTTGATAACACTGCGTCAAAAACACCTGATGAGTAAGAAAGGACGTCCACAAGATGTTGATGAGGTGCATCTCTATCTGTCTAATTCGTGTGTGTGTGTGTGTGTGTGTGTGTGTGTGTGTGTGCATATGGTGTAAAATAACAAAACACCTGAATACACATTGGGATTTGTGTCCTCATAATCAACAAAAAAAAAACAACCAAAAAAAGGATTGTTTTAAATGCTGTTTTAAAATGGTTCCATGTGCACAACCTTGTGACCAGCGAGTGCTGTTCCTTGCTGGTTTATGGTTTTGTAGTGTCATTGATTTGGGAAAAGACAACCAGTTGATTTGCTTATTGTGGCAGTTTTGCCTGCCACAGGGGGGCCCCCCAACACAGGCGATGGGGGTGAAAACACAACGGTGTTATTGTGGAGTGGGCAAGGTGTAACAAGCCTGGAGCAGATGCAAAACATGTCATGACAAGGCCTCGCTTCCTGTGTGTGTGGGGATGGGGGCTAACCTGTTTCGGTTGTTGCTGCTGTTGTTGCTGCTGTTGTAGTTGCTTTTGTTGTTGCTGTTGCTGCTTTTGTTTCAGGGGCATTCTTTTGAAATGACCAGCTGACAACTACTTCAACTTCTTTTTTTGATTGTATTTCTTTGTAAAGCGCATTGCGTTGCCCTGATATGAAATGCGCTTTTAAAAATTAAGTGTGACTTGACCTGACTACCTGTTGCTGGGTGATTGCTCTAACAAGCAGCAGGCACACAGCCACACTGATCCCGTGCCCGATTACCTAGATCCAAGACAGGTTGTGTGGCTGCTTAAACCACACCACCCCCACACCACACTTATATAATGTTGGATTAAAAATTGAGGTCTAGCCACACAACCTAAAAATAGAGCAACTTAGTAACATACAATAAATCACACTCTGACAAAGGTATGGATATATATGCATATATATCAATATATATCAATATATACCAATATATATACAGTATATATGCAAAATTTATTAATAATTACATATTACATTTTGTGTATGTAATTGGTAGTGAGGAGTGTTCATTTGTCCATGTGTCTACGTTTCCATGTTAATAGGAAAATGAAAGAAAATGGAAAAATAGGAAAATGCGCCCGCGTGTCCGTCGAGCAGCGGGAAGACTCTTTGAATGTGTTTGTGTCCTTTTTCACACCGGGCTCCCCCTCGAGGTCAGCGGATCCCGAGGAAACCTCACAATTCAGTGCGGCTCGTCGCAGATAAAGATTGAATTATCTGTTTTCTCTTTAAGTCCCCGTTCAATTCATTTTGAGCGGGGAAAGATTTTGACCGGGGCGCCTGGGGCGCCGCGCAACCCGCTGGTCGGTTATATCTAAAATTAATTCCTTCACGGGTCCGGCTAGAGCCGTAAGGATTCAAGGGCGGCATCAGAACTTGTGTGCGTGTGTCGGAGTCGCAGATGGCTTTTTTGTTCACCCTGAGTCAATTAATTACCGCCCAACTGATTTATATTGCCCAAATAAAAAAAAACAAATCACATGTGACACTCAAGCTTGACATTGTTTTCTCGTGAATGGAATGCGTACTTTCATGCCACGTTGAAGGTGCAGAGCAAAGCAGAGCAGAGCAGAGAGAGAGAGAGAGAGAGAGAGAGAAAGGGAAAGATGAGTATTTTAGGGGAGGAGAGATGACTACCCGGTGTCACCGCTGACAGGAATTTCAAGGCAAACAGACGTATCCAACAAGCGAAAAATGCTTAGAAATTCCTCCCAGGTATGAGTCACTCCATAATTCAAAACCCCACCATCCCCGCACTCACTCACACACACACACAGACACAGACACACACACACACACACACACACACACACACACACACACACACACACACACACACACACACACACACACACACACACACACACACACACACACACACACACACACACACGCACACTTTGTCTCCCCGCGTGGTGTGTTCGTGGCCTTTGCCCCCCTCCAGTAGATAACTGTCAGTGGATGTGAGCGGCTTTTGAATGTAGATCCCACATCCACATTCATCCACCTGTGAATATTGCATACAACATGTCGGCTTTGCCAGCTCTTTCGGCGTTTCTAAAATTCCGTTTGAGGTTAAAAGGGCTTGCATTTGAACTTTATATCCCTATTGATGGCACTCTCTGGTGATCGAAACAATATTTCAATAGAAGTCTTCCGTATGTTTGACGGTTGCCAGGGAAAACACTTCAATGCGCTTCCCCTGCTCTTACGCACGTCTTTTGTTTGTCATTGATGTTTCCCTATTTCTGTTTTCTTATTGCTCGTCTCCTGTCCTCTCCGTCTCATGTTCTCTACTCCTCTTAAATCCCACTGTTTTTTTTGTTTGTTTTGTTTTGTTTGTTGTTTTTTTCCTTCCAGGCTCGCAGTAAACCAAGGGTAGAAAAGAGACCTCCAGCAAAGCAAACACAGAGGAGGGTGTAAGCTTTGCCAAACCGACTCGTCATACAGGCAATCCTTCTAATAGAAACGCTCGGATTTACGACCGGGACCCTCCACAATAGAGGCCGTAATGGGCTTTATTCATATTTTTATTTTATGAAACAGGATGAAAGGGGTCATGGTGGCCATTAAGCAGATTGATGGCATGTGTTGGGTAAAGAAGATGCTATAAAGCCTTAAAAGTTAATTCCGTCGACTGCCGACCACTGGCCTGATAGGGTGGGAAGGCCCACATGCAGTTAATGGACATAATTCAAGCAGGTAATGTCCAATCACCAGGGGCAAGATGGATAACGCTTGGCAATGTTATGGGGTGTGTCTTGGTGTGCGGGCACATTTATGCGGGTTATTTATGCTCCGTAATGAAGAGCATAATGAAAATTGGACACAACTATAAATATGAGACAGGGGAGCGTAATGTGGAGAGATAATCATTGATGCAATTAAGGTGTCGAATACACACTTTGGGAGTCTCGCCTCCCCGGGGTTTTTTTTTTTTTTTCCCCTCTCCGCTCCATGCTGAGAATGTATTTTTTTTTTTCCACCCCCAAAACATCACATTTAATCAGACAAGAGCAATTGTCATTGTAAAGCCACCGATCTTGGAGGAAAAAAAGAGGCGGCATCTCAAATACGTTAATGTTGAAGCGGTATAATTTGTGGGGTCCCACAATTGTTTGTTTCATCCGTTTTTTTGTTTTTTTTTGTGGATTGTCTGCAGTATTTCAGAGACTAAATGGTGTGTGTGTGTGTGTGTGTGTGTGTGTATGTGTGCGTCTGCGTGTGCGTGTACGTCTGCGTGTGTGTGTGTGTGTGTGTGTGTGTCTGTGTGTGTGTGTGTGTGTGTGTGTGTGTGTGTGTGTGTGCGTCTGCGTGTGTGTGTGCGCGCTCATTAATGCGTGTCCATGCGGGTCCAATTCTGAGCGCAGGCATTTGTCATTCACTCATAACCTTTATTCAACCTTTACCCGGGAGTAGGTTTAAAAGAAGAAGAATTCGCAAGCTGTCGCCAGACTGTCAAGGCTCGAACGAGTGAGAGACAAGCGGAGAGGAGGGAAGAGGGAGGAGAAAAGACGGGGGAATAAGGGGCCGAGAGGGAGGTGGGGGCAGGTGCGGCGGAGGAGGTGGAGGAAGCGGTGGTGGAACGGCGGCAGAAGTGACCCTGCGGACTAGTTGCCGGTATAACCGCACCGAGGACGCTCCGTCAGCTCTCCCTCTCGTCCGTCACTGTCATGCCGTCCTCCTCCAACCCCTTGCTTCATCTCCACCTCCACTACTCACAGCGTCTCCTTTCCTAATCGACTGGATTTGGTATATTGTTTAAATGTTACACAGATAGCGGCATGCCTGATGAGAAATTACACGAAACACTTCTCACTACGTATATCTATTTTTAAATGTTTATTTATTTTTTGGACCAATTCAAGCCGCCTGGGATCACCCCGGAGGGATATTGCTGTGAATTCGGGGGCCCGTGATTTAGACACTCTGCTGTCACCACCACCAGCTCCAATATGACACCACACTAACCCAACACATACACCTCTCTGGGGGAACTGACTTCTGGACGGGGGACGGGTGGTGCTTTTGGCCTCGCTTTTTCCTGCTTCTCATGTGTGGGTCCATCATTTGGCTTGACACGCTCTGCATTATTATTTTCTTCTCCCCCAGTCGGATCTCCTCTCGGTGGGAGCTGCTCAGAGGAATTACGTGAGGAGACGCTGGTGAATACATACTATTATATTCCGTCTCATATTTCTTCCTCCCTGTTCCAATCATGTCTCTCCCTGTCGAGCTCTATCCTCATCCGCCCTCGCCGGACTGAACTGGGTGCTTCTCGCCCTTAAGTTCCAACGTTTTCTGCCTTCCTCCTCGGTGGAACCCCGGCATCAAATTAAAGTTCTTCCCTTCGTGAGTGACTCGCAATTTCTCCCTTTAGATAGACTTCAGTGAGGACTATTTATTCGTGGGCTCACAGGGCACCGAAGCCAAAGATGGAAAGTGGGATCCCTTAAAGGGGGTACATCTTTCTTTATTTTTTTATTTTTTAGTCCGGGTTAAAAATATCCGACATCGGACAAAGATCACAAAGCTCGGGTGCGCGAGTGCAACAGAGGGCCCGTCATGTCTGAATTAGAAACAAACATTTGAGGATGGTTACGTGAGATAATTTATGGGATAAGAACAGAGCAATATACAGTCAAATCAATTTGCAGGGGATAATGTGCAGCCAGCTGATAATTATCTCAAAATAACCCCCAACAGGGTGGTAAACCATCGCACTCTGAAGGGGGTATCCCGCTTATTACACGGCTACTTACTAAATAAAATGAATACACTGACGCTGAATATTGGTTTAAAACAATGACATGACTATATTACCTCGATTAAGAGCCCTCGCGAAAAAAAAGTAGTCCACAACAAACCAGCCGACACGTGAATAACCCTGAATTTGACATTTAAATATTTATCGTGAAATGCTGAATGGGACCTTTGGGATTTCGATATCTACGTCCACGCGAATTTCTGGAAGCCCTCCATAGTCATTTCTATGTGAGCAAGAGCAGGGAGGCGGAGATGACACCAGGTGATAAAGGGGTTTTGAAATGGCAACCGCTATCATTAACATCGACGTCATTAAAGTCATCATTAAAGTCATCATTCAGAAATAACTGACTGCTGATTGCCGCTATTGACCATTCAGAATCGAGTATTCCACGGAGCTGTATATATGACACTATGAATTGTACTTCCAAAATGACGTTCCGACGGATGGTTTCACCTCTTCTTCAGAGAGTAATCTTCTCTATTGCTGGAGTCCAGGGGTTCCAGGCGACCCTCCACCCTGGACACTGGCTCGGCGACGTGTCAGCAACCATTCTGTTCCTGTCACAACAACAGCTTTGGCTTCCTGTTTGTGTCTCGACATCCATGCGTCGCCACTATAATAGATTAGGAATGGGCTAAACAGTGGGCGAAGCGTTTCGTATGCAGACCGTGGCCGAACTGGGATGTTTTTTGCATTTCTTTTTTTTCCCCCTCAATCTGACAGTTTTTTTCTCTCCAGTCTCACCAGCCCTTTGAAGTGGCTGCAGGTTTATGTGTCTTATTTATTTTATTCCCCCCCCCTGTGCTTTGAAGGCGGTGGAGTACCTTCTGGTCATCCCTTAACATTAACTTGCTATTTTTAAGGGTGAAAATGAAATGGCCCACACTTTTTTGGGGATTGAATTCATGGTGGCCGCCACTGCCTTGGTTGGCGGAAAAATCCATCTCTATAGAAGGAGACTGCTGAGGAAGGCACTAATACCACCCCCTACGCCGAGGTCCTGTGGATAATTTAACCCGTTTGGACGTGGGCTGTCGGGCGACTGAAGAGAACTTGTTTTTTGGCCGTGTTTTTTTTTTTTTTTTTTTCCCTTTCATTTGATCTGCTAAATCACTAAAATAACGATTCGGAGAAGATTGGAGCTTCTTGCTGTGAAATTTACTTTTAGGTGTTGAAACGGCTATAATCACGGTCTACGTTATTTGTATAGATATAAGGGGGTGCGCCGGGGCTGTGGATTTATGGACTCGCCGAGATATAATAGCTTTCATTTTAATGATGTGAAAAATTGATGAGTGGGGAGGGACTCATCAATACCAGAAGATTTTGACAAAGTGTCTGCATCAGTGATTCTCAAAAAGTGTGTGTGTGTGTGCGTGTGTGTGTGCGTGTGCGTGTGTGTGTGTGTGTGTGTGTGTGTAGGTGGGCTGGGGGGGCTCAGGAACAATCTAGGTGGTGTATTTTTGAAAATAATGATCTCTAAAATTGCAATGAAATATAACACAACACAAACACTTTGGTTAAACGTATTAAAATGATCACGGGCTTCATGCTTCTCTTGATTTCACAAATACACGTCTGTTTGTGTTAAAGAGCAATCTCATTCAATTTGGTTTCTCTTCATTGTCCCGGTTTTGGGCTGCGTGTCCCGAGCCCCGACAGATTTTACGGCCCCGACAGATACCAAATTTTCACAGTTAAATCCCAATGAAAATAATAATAATATTGAACTATATTTTAATATATACTTTATCATGATAATAATTGTTCACTATAGCCCAGCGATAATATACAAATAATATACAAACAGATCACATACAAATATTCAAAATTATTTTATAAAAAGTTTGTTGAAAATCATAAAACAAAATGCTCTGTCTCGATGGATCTTCCGCGAGTTTCAGGTTTGAGAGTCCAAAGTGAAGCAGGTATAACCTGAGGGCAGAGTGATTATGAGTGCTGTAGAATATAGTTGTTACAGCCCCCAAAGGTGATTTACAGTCAGGTGTGAAGAAGCAAAGGATAGATTGGGAGGAAATCAGAGGGCATAGAAAAAAATACAGGCACCGCTAACCGGGAGGTCGATTTCCTCCAGGATCAATCCGGACCGAAACAACAAACAGAACCAGCAGCCGGCGTTTAAACCCCATCCCAGGCTCCCAGCTTTATCTCGACAAGAAGTCGGAAACAATGAAAAAGAGAGTTATCAAAGAAAACAACGGACAGAAATCAGGAACAAGGGGTAACAAGTGGGTGTTCAGCGGAGCTTCATTTACAGTTTCTCTGCCCGTGATTGGACCCTCGGCTAAGGAGACAGGAGCCAAACTGCCCTGTGGCAACAACAGGAGATATTTGACTCGGAATAGAAGGGGGTTCAGTTTCCTCCTATTCGGCCAAGGCTAAGGCCGCAGCGGAGGGCATCGTGTAATAGCGGCTTTTAGCCCCCAAAATACGACTAAATAAACAAATAACTTAAAATTGTAACCTCTGCTCGGTGGCGGGCGACGGCTGCGCTCCCCCGGGTTAATCTGTCTAATAGGCGCTATTCTGGCTGTCACAGCGCGGCGGGGCCCGCCACTCGCAGGCTCAGATGACTTTGTTTTGTTCCTGTCTGAAAACGCCTCGTTTCCCAACTGAGTGGCACCGCTCCAGCCAACATTGATTTGCTTTGGGTAGAACAGATCAAATTGCCCCCTCATGCCTCTATATATACCGTCCACTGGCTTCCCTTGTGTGTGTGTGTGTGTGTGTGTGTGTGTGTGTGTGTGTGTGTGTGTGTGTGTGTGTGTGTGTGTGTGTGTGTGTGTGTGTGTGTGTGTGTGTGTGTGTGTGTGTGTTAGGTGTGAGCAAGCGTCGGCTCATGCACACGTCGAGGGGTATGTATGGATCTGTGTTCTGGTGTGTGTGGGTGTGCGTGCATCCAACATTAGCGTGCTCCTGTGAGGGCCCCAGCCAAAATCTGTCATTTTGCGCCTGTCACATTCTGTTAAAGTAAGTGTGCCTTTTTCCTAAATCCCTCAGATCCGCCCCGCCGCCACCGCCGATCCAGGCGCTCCTAAACGGCGTCTTTCAAAGCGGCGTATGAAAAATAACGCGCAAATGCGCGCAGACTTTGCATCTCGGCGTCCTCTTTGATGGCGGATTTAAATGTTGAGAATTTTCATCCCACGACGCTGGTCCGATCGTGTTTTTTTTTTTTTGGTCTTTTTTTACCCAATCATTTTAGAAACCAAAAGTGCCAAAAGTGGTAGCGCAATAGAAGATGCAAAACGTTTCAATTTGAGACCCGTCGTGTCTAGCCTGCTGCAACAGTCTTTCAACTTGTCTTCACCAAAGGTGTCTAAACTGCCTCCATGTTGTCCAAAACCCAGCTACCAGGCGTTAAACCACTACCAAGAAACATGACCACATCGCACCTGTTTTGGCCTCCCTACACTGGATCCCTCTACGTTTCAGAATCGATTCGGAAGCTTTTACCGATTATCTCAAGGCTGTGCATGTCCTGGCTCCTAGGGGTGTTTTAGACCTCTGAACATCTCAGATGTGCTCCGGATTCAGGTTTAAAACCGAAATCGACAGCACCTTTTCTATTGGGGCCCCAGGGTTCTGATAGGACCTGCCTGAGGAAATACGGCTGTCCTGCTTTTAGATTTCTCCTTGAAATGTGTTTTTTATCGGCATGCATACCCTGATTTTGCTTGAGAAGTGTCTTGACTTAGATGCTAAATCTGGACATCACCCGGATTCACGTCCTACCAACTGCTGTCAAATCCGCGTTGATATGTCCCGGATATGACCAGAATCCTTAGCTAAATACTCATATATCAGCCCGAATTCACATGATATCAACTGCTGTCAAATGTGGGCAGAATTCAGCTTTTGAAGCAGGTTTATGATGCTAAAATCCAGCGTGAATCTAGCCGGGTGGATATTCATAATGTCAGTGTGGCAGTTCCGCCTGCCATACACCACCCAAGTAACATTTTCAGGGCCCTTCGTCACAGAGACACAGGCAGAGATGTTGCAAACACACCAGTTTATTGTAGAGAGTTGCAAGATGGAAGACGCCAGGAGCGGAAGGCACCTCTGATCCCGGGCCCAATTACCGAGACCCAACGCAGGCGTGGCTGCTTAAACCACACCACCCCCACACTGCAGTCAATATCCTACAATGTTATATTTAATGTACATTAAATTACTGATGAATGGTATTTTTACTACTATTGACCACAAAGTACAATATACAACATAAACTCCTACAGCAACAGATAAAGGAATTAATGTCACATTTAACAAGCACCAAGTAGTGATAAGATACTTTATGAATGCTGAGAGACCAGCTCACAGCGTTCAGACGTAAGAAAATAAGAAGACATTCCAATAAAAAGTTTCAAGGGTGTAGAGCGTAAAACGTAAAGCAAAAAGTTCAAACAGTCGTGCGGATGAAGTACGAAATAGCATAAACGGCAAGCGTGACAAAGTACCAAAAGTAAATACACTGAAATGTCTCGAGATAAGTTGCAGTAATATTGAGATAACAAATAGGGATAAATTTCAAAACAAAAGTTACAAATGTCGAAGTGGCGTCAATACATAGTGCCAATAGCGGCGGCAATGATGAAATGAGGGACCGCAAGTGTAATTAGCGGAGTAGCGACATTCACATCAAACATACTGAAATGTCCACATACATCCAGCAGTAATTGAGAAAAATCTGTCAGCCCATGATCAGCTTCAGAAAGGTCCTCAAGTGCCTCGATGGAGGATTGCGTGGCGTGAACCCACCGGCTGTGTGATCTGGTGGAGTGGTTTTTGGCTTTCATGTCTTAGTCCAACACGGTCTGCTGCACGAGGGGAAAAAGAGCAGAACTAGAACCACAAATAAATGGCAAGTCCGGGCGAAGACTAATGAAAATGGGAAGGGTTGTGGGATCTGGTCGGTCGCTCCTGCCGGCCAAATGTGTTGTGACGCTTGACCTCTTCCGCAGTTCCAAGATCCTCCAGTTTGGCCCCGGACTTCAGGTTCTCATACTGTAGGCCCGCTGGCACGCCCCTAGAAGTCAGAGCAAATCAGAAAATTAATTACTGGAGACTGGGAAAGGTGAAACGTGGTGCGGATTTTTACAATTTATTTCTCTGCACGCACACTTAAGACCGGGTGTAGGTCAAAAAACGACTGCAGTGAAAGGAGTCAGACTAGATTATAATAAGCATTTTTCATTTGCATTTCAAACGCTATTTCTGATTGGCCAAACATTTATTATATCTGTGAAAACAGAAAAAAAAAAAAAAAAAAAAAGTGTTTTTCACAATTTTTTTTTGTGAAACGCTTTCACAGAAAGTGTTTGTATATTTTATGTTATCAAATGTGAACTTGAATGGATTCAAACAAGCTCTCTGCTCATCTTTTTCCGCTATATTGGAAAAGTCAGATGACCACCTGGGCCACCACTCCCACTCTTTGGAGAACGATCTTACCATGTTTCTGATCATGGTAATCTGGTAAGCCTCATCATCATAACTTCTCCAAGAGGGGAAGAATCACACTGAGTGAAACAAATAAACATAGAAACAGACAACATGTACTTGGAAATAAATAAACACAAGTCAACAAAGATTGGAACAACGCTTGCGGCACGCGTTCTCTTCCTGTGATAGTTATAGCAGTAAAAGAGGAGAAGGACGTGATGAGGAGGGTGCTCAGGGGACTGTGGGAAGCAGATGCTGGCGGTGGGGGTGGGCCAATCTCACATTGTAAAGTGCTTTAGTTGAAGAGAGCATTGAAGTTGTTTTAAAGTAAATGCAAAATGTGTGCGAGACCTGTGTTTAAACAGTGTGGAAAATATCGGCATATTCATTCGATTTGGTCCGTATTCTCAACAGAGTCAGTTAAATATCCCATGTGATATCTCTGGATTCCTAGCCTTTTCGCCCAGTGTGTAATGATATGACATCCTGTATCAGAAGCAGAATGAAAGCCTTATAAAGCAGCTGCAGAATGCAGCAATAATATTATTTTTTAATGCTAATGTGGACTAGTATCCAAACAAACCCCTGGTGGTGCAGCCACCGTGATTGCTGTGCATTGCTTTCTAATTTAAATAATATTTTCATAAGGATATGCATGGGGATGCTTTGGAGACCCTTTTGAATCTTGATAGAATAAAGATTACGCACCAAATCAAAATAAACGCCCGAGGGCTTCTGGGGTGGGCTGAGGTACGCCGATGTGGTGATGAAGATTTAATAGATCTGCTAAAGCTGCAGAATTTATGAAGTTCCTTCTCCAAAAACAACAACAACAGAAAAAAAAAAAAAGAAAATAAAAGAAAAAACCCAAACGAGGCTGTAAGGATAGAGGGGAGGTGCTGCATTAAAATTAGATTTCAACACATTTTATATAACTGGAATACATTCCATTTTTTCAAAAACATTTTTTATTCAAGAATCATACAGAAATGTTTCAGTTCTAAGACCTTCAAAACAAATGATAGAGAGACTGACATTCATAATAAGCTTCATGTTCAATCACATGAATACCCCATTAGTCGATAGTATCTCACTCCCATAGCATAATGTAATGCATACACCTACAAGAGGTCACATTGGTGGTAATTAGATCATGTTAGAACTTAATTCAGTTACAAAGAAACATCATTTTTTAATGAAATTACAAACCGGACTGGGACTTAAAAAGATGATCCGGACATTTTCACCCGGACCAGCTCACCACAACCAGCTAGCGGATCCACCGCCCCCGCTCCATCGACGCACATACAAACACATCTGCCCTTGATACCACCCCTTATAAGCATAATGGATGGAAGCTCTAGGCTCCCGTAACACTAAAACAGTGCTATTGTAAGAGCAAGTGAAAGGTTTGTTGCCAGCAGGCCACCACTGTGAGGATACCGTGATGGATTCAGGCAGTCAGTGTTTGATGAATGTCTATATTTGAACAGGCTGTATAATATTATTTCAACACAGGAAATAAGTCAGATATTACCGTCGCCAATTTGATCACTTTGACCTTGCAACTTGAAGGACTTACTCTTCAGGGCAGGTCTATAAACAATAAATAATTACAAACATAAGGTACTGAACTGTACATTACATTTGTACTTTACATTTTTTTTTAAACAAACAAACAAACAAACAAACAAACAAACAAACAAACAATATATATCTTAAATTGAACAAAAATGAAGCACTGTACATATTTTGGCCTGCTGTTAAGGTACAGACCAGGCCTGGGTATTGCTGGTCTATAAACAATAAAATAATATTTAAATAAACAAACACCAGCTTGTATACATTTGCATTAGCGCTAGGGTATTGCTGGTCCATCAATTATAAATAACATCTAAAAATAGATATTTCCGATGCTTGAAGGCAGCACGATAGGATTTCCGACAGACCTTGAATGCAGCGGAGCTACCTCCTAAAAAACCCTGCAACTTGTAAAAACAAACACTGCTGCACGTCCCTTACAGTGTTAAATGCCACTAACAGACCATCAATGTTGGTTCATAATCCCGGGATAAGGAGGATCCCAAACTGTGAGATTTCCTTTCCACGAGTGGACACTTACGTGGCTGGATTATTTGGAAGAGAGAACTGGTGTTGGTGAATCTGTGTTTTTCCCCACCACCACTTACACTTTTAATCGTATAAGTCATTTTGTAGGTGCTGCTGCTGCTCGCTAACACATCACTTATCTTCATGCAAGTTGCAGCATCAGCTTGAAGTGACCATTTTTTTCAATCTCTAGATATTTTAAACATTTTGACCGACCTGGTCATGAATCCACCTGTTCTGTAACTATAATCTCTTACCGTTACGGAGAATCACGGTAACTACATTAAAGAATGTTTCAAAATCACCTCAGATAAGGGTCACAGGGTTCAAGAATTGGCTTATACATGACATATCCTACATGGCTGATTCTCACGGCCATAATTTGTGTTAAATCGCCAATTTAAAAAAAAAAGTAACTTGTACATTTTTACATTTACTACTTTACTGTGTAGCGAGTAACACTTATACTCATAATTCTTTGTGGTCTGGAATCACTGTTCATTTCTGATTTATGATAGTTATTTATTTATTGTCAAATAATGAATTAATTAACTAATTAACTTATTTATTTATTTATTTATTTATTTATTTATTTATTTATTTGTTTGTTTATTTGTTTGTTTGTTTGTTTATTTGTGTGGTTTTTTTTTGTTTTTTTTTTAACCTGTGCTGTCAGCATGCTGAGCAGACAACACAGAGTATATGTGTCATTGCATCTAGGACAGAGTTCGTCTGCAATTGGAGTTCAACTTCTCAACCTGCAATGCAACTCCTTATTAAGCCTTTATTCATCAGGAACTGCTGCAATAACTCTGTCCTGTGGACGACCTGAAGGGGTGACAAGAGCACAGTTTTTTTTTGTTACACAGAACCACCACCAATCCCCCTCTTTGGAGAATAATTTTACTATGCTTTGGTCTATTAATAACTAATCATCATTACGACTGAAAGATGGTGAGACAGATAAACATAGAAACAAACAACAATATGTACTTGACAAACATCAGACGACAACATGTGTTGACAAAACATTGAATTAAGTTGAAAAATTGGATCAGCAATTACGGCGCGTGGCCTCTTTCTGTTATGGCTATGGCAGTAAAGGAGAAGTGTGTGTGTGTGTGTGTGTGTGTGTGTGTGTGTGTGCGCGCGTGCGTGCGGTACGTCCACCGGTGAAAGCACGGGACTTGTCCCAATTAGTTCGAAGTGAGGTGTATGGGGTCAGAAGTAGATCGTAGCGCCTCCAAGCAGCGGAAATGCCTCTCAGTCGCCCACGAGTCCTGCAGCCGTAAAGACACCCCACTACCTCAGAGAAGCTCTGAGCACAATGCACCGCAGCCACAGCAGACCCACAGAGAAGCCCGTGGATCAACACCCACGCATGACCCCCGAGATGCACAAACCAGTCCCAGAGAGCACGAAGTTACCCTGCACTCCTGAAGCGCACACATACTGTACAATCCACCCCCATGTGGAGGCATGAAACACAACGGCAAGCGCAAAACCTGGGCTGCGGGCGCCATGTCTGCAGGTGAGCCGGCGGGGCTTCCACAGCCACCAAGGCCCAGCGCAAAGGCAATGCCCGCCATACTGCAGCCGGAGAGATGGCCCACCCGGCCACGAGCTCTGAGCGCTCACCCACGTAGCCGAGGGCCCGTGGCACACCGACATCGACCTACCTGGAGCGAATTGAGCCCCGCCATCGCCCGCAGACAGCCAGATATGCGGCCCGTAACAACCGGCAACCGCACCGCAACCCACATCCAACGACGGCGAGCAGCTACCAAGGGGCCCTGGAAAGCATCCGCCGGGGCTCTCCGGGTTGCGGCAGGCCGGAAACCCACCGGCACCAAGCTGCCAGGACCCCAACACAGCCGGCCTCTGGCCCACCGCTCGCCCCCTCCCCCTGGCCAACACCAACCCACCAGCGCCCCGCCACGCCGGAAACCTCGGTGCTCAATGTGTGCTGTTTGTGTATGCAGTTAATATTGCGGAGTGTGGGGGTTGCGAGCCACCCAAGCATATCAGAGTCATCCAAGCATATTTATTTGATTCATTTATTACTCATTTCCAATTCACCATGACTGTGATTTTGAGTTCAAAATATCTAGTTCATTTATTAGAGTGCGTAGGTAGGCTTCACATATGGGCGATTACATTTTGAAGAAGGTGTAAATGTTACAACAACAACAGCAACAACGCATCAGTGTATTGTTGGAAAAAGCCAGAGCTGGTCCTGAGTGAAATCGCAGTCGGGATCGAAGTGCGTCAAATTTGATAGGGCATCCGCAGGTAAGACAGAGCTTGTTTTGACGCTGAACCCTGTTCATTTTTGATTTAGCTTCTTTTGGGAGCAGATTGAGCGGGGCTGGGGTTTCTGCCACACCTGCACCTTCTCATTTTTGTCAAAAAAACAACAACAACAAAAAGAAAATGCAGATAACTGCTAGCCTGGGCAAATAGTTTTCCTTTTATTTCCTGTAGATGTATCGGCCTATCCCAAATGAAACTGTTTTCGCAGTGTCCATAATTCATCATTAGGACCCTTAGGAGCCCCTGTTTGAAGGATATGGATCCAACAGAGGATCATGGTGACCGCGCCGAGAAGGCAGTTTAACCTGCTCAATACTTAGTGACGAAATGTCATGTTGAGCATCATTAAATACACAACCACAGGATCCTAAAGACAATTTCTGTGTAACGTGCCTTTATGCTTTAAGCCGATACTTTGTTTTGGTTTTCTTGTCGACCACAAGGTCAGCATTGGATGTCAAGTGTTTAGGAGCACAAGTATTGACACTCTTTATTCGATGCATTTTTACCCATGTAGGGAAGGACAAAGATCTGGCATTTTCTAAGGGTTAGGGGGTGTTAGGTGTGATTAGACTTTTTTTTTTTTTTTTTTTGCAAAATCAGCATTAAACGTAAATTATTAAAATATGAAACGTATTAAAGGACAGAGGGGGAAAATTCGTGGTTCAGAAAGTAAAAATCCATGCCCTTTTTTTGATCCAGCCCAGTACTGATCCAGCTAATTTCACTCATTGCTTGGACCTCTGCATTGACGCTGATCGGCAAATCGATAGGTTGACTCAAACTCGCCGAGTGGACTTTTACTTTCCGAACCCGGGTTTTCCGCTTTTCCTTCGTTAGGGCCGTTGAAGCCTCGCTGTTTGTTGGTGATGGATTGAGTCCAATCTGAGTGAGAAGTCAAAATGAGTTGGAAGTCCAAGCATTTAAGCCTTTATTGCTTCTGAATGTCGTCTGGTGAACGTCATGGGATGGGACGTCTGTCTATCTTGCTATAATATAGTATATATCACCCAAAGTGTCATGGGATGTAACTCCTGTATCCACACGTTGACCTTGAACTCACTCTGCCGCATGTTTCCCTTCATCCACACTGCGGGTTATAATTAACATGGCTGAAATGCCCTGCGTTGGCTACTGCGGCCAGATGCTCTTATCTCTCCCTCAGAGTCTTTCAGGGGCTGATTTAGTAGTAATCTCTTTTAACCAGAAAACACAATATGACAGCTTTTGGCAGAGCTTGCTGTCTTGTTCCCTTGCTGCTGCCAGCACCTTGACTGCGTTTTCCGGACAGGGCCGGGGGCCGCCGGCAGGTGGCAGTGTTGCTCTTCGAGAAGTGCCCCGGTGGAGCGTGCACTCACTGCCTTGCACTCAGAACAAACTGATGAATTTGTTTATGAAATATTGAGTAGTCTTTAGTGTATTTGCCCTCGTTCCTCTTGGGCTCTCTACCCCTGCTCGCTGATAGATTAACAGATAAATGGATCACCAGAATATTACGATGCCATGTGTAGTAGGGATCAATATCTGTTGTCTAGTAAGGGCCGTAGAAAGTGAATTCTCCGTTCAGCCTCTTTCTCGTTCCCTCAGCCTAATGGAGTAAAGTGGGACGGGTGTGTAAATAGATTTTCTTTTTTCAATTGCATACCGAGAGGAATAATTTGTATGTGTTCAACTCTACAATCTACACCAGTGTTCTCCATTGTCTGTGCAAAATAATGAAACTATGCTTCGGTGAGAGGAAAGTCTATGGTGCATTAAAAAAAAAAAAAAAAAAAAAAAAAAAAGGAATACTCCAACACAAGACAATAGAAAACCTTTCAATCCCTGCTAAATTGCTATTGGTCGTTTGGGCATATTGTTAATTTCAATGAAAATTAATTTCCTTTCATTTCAATTTTGTAAGGTCAACTAACTTTGAATAGCTAAGAGACAGGCCGCTATTATCATTAAATGTGTCCTGATTGGGACTGGCCTCGAATGAGCGGTTTATACGGTTGAAACAGAACAGGAAATTATGTGTGGGAGATCTTCTGGGGGGAAAAAAAAATCTTCCTTTTAAATGAACCAATTGTGTTTTGTGCAAAAGAAATTAATTAAATACCAAATATCGCTTATTGAAACAGACAAAGTAATTAAATACTTGGCAATCAGTTTAAAATAGAAAGGAACTTAATTTGTCATATAAATTAAATGCAGAATAAAACATCATTAATTAAGGGAAACAACTTGACTCATTTTTGAATCAAGCCATAAAAAAAAAACAAAAACATCCATATTGATAAGGAGAGTCTGTGTGTGTGTGTGTGTGTGTGTGTGTGTGTGTGTGTGTGTGTGTGTGTGTGTGTGTGTGTGTGCGTGCGTGCGTGCGTGCGTGCGTGCGTGCCTGCGTGCCTGCGTGCGTGCGTCCAGCTGAACTGAATCCCTTGCTGCCACGATCCGTTCATCCGCCCGTTCCGTCGAGCTCTCGGCCCGAGCCGACGTGAGAGCTGAACCGCTTCAGCAGCCGTTTTTATACGCGAGGGGTGAAGTTTTGAAAGGCGCTCGGTAGCTTACAATGAGTGGTGAGACCTGGGGGAAAACCCCCCCCGCCCCCCCCCCAAAAAAAAACCCTCCCTCTCATGTCTTGAAGTCTCGAGGTAGGAAGGCAGTGGCAAATATTTTGTTTAACTATCAGGTGTGGCGGAAATATACGCGCTGTACAAACGAGGGCAGGGCTTTGTCACAGTAGCTCTCAGGTTGTGCAGCGGCGTCTTTATCTTTATCCAGGTGAATTCTCGGCCTGGTTCTCAGTCGACTCGTAGGCGGGTGGAGCCGGACGTTGGCGCCGCGTTTGAGCTCGGTGAGAGGGGCGGCGCTCGAGCACTGAACCGTAGGCTGAACCGAGTCTTTTTTGACTCCAGTAAACTGATTTTAATGACTCAGTGCACTGGAAAGAGTGTGTGTGTGTGTGTGTGTGTGTGTGTGTGTGTGTGCGTGCGCGTCTCCTCCTCCATGCGTGCGGTCGGGCTTTGACTCTGCTGGTATTTGTATGGCCGGAGCGTCCATCCTCTCCCCGGAGCCGGGGTCCCGGCTTCTCGGACGGCCTCCCCAGGAGAGCCCGCGCCGCGAAGGTCGGGCGCTGCGTCCGCGCTCCGCACTTGGAGTAAGAACAACAACAACAACAACAAAAAAAAGGCCCCCCCCCCCCAGAAGGAAAAGGCTGTTTCTGTTTAACATATTTAATGGCGGCCCGTGTGCGGCTCTAATCTCTCCCCTTCTGTTTGAGACCCTGGAAGAGGGTGATTCATTTTTCATGCTCTGAATTAGAATCCTAATTTGGAAATGGGAGATCAAAGGGAATCGATTCTTGCCGACCGGCGAATGAAAACGCTCCTCAGAGGCCCTGTCTGTCTGTCTGTCTGTCTGTCTGTATGTCTGTCTGTCTGTCTGTCTGTCTGTCTGTCTGTCTGTCTGTCTATCTATCTATCTATCTATCTATCTATCTATCTATCTATCTATCTATCTATCTATATATCTGGCTGTGTGTCTGTCTATCTATCTATCTATCTATCTAGCTGTCTGTCTGTCTGTCTGTCTGTCTGTCTGTCTGTCTGTCTGTCTGTCTATTTATATATCTGGCTGTGTGTCTGTCTATCTATATATCTATCCATCTATCTATCTATCTATCTATCTATCTATCTATCTATCTATCTATCTATCTATCTATCTATCTATCTATCTATCTATATCTGTCTGTCTGTCTGTCCGTCTGTCTGTCTCAATATCTATCTGCCTGTCTGTCTGTCTGTCTGTCTGTCTGTCTGTCTGTCTGTCTGTCTGTCTGTCTGTCTGTCTGTCTGTCTGTCTGTCTGTCTGTCTGTCCGTCTGTCTGTCTGTCTGTCTGTCTATATGCACTTTGTATTGCCTTTGTGCAAGAAATGTGCTCGACAAATAAACTTGGAAAAAAATCCATCCATCCATTAGACTTGATTCAAAATGTGCTCTTGATGAGCTCCCTCGTGAGCTGTGCGAGACAGACCTGACGGGGCTGCGCAGCGGAAGTGGAATCGGGCGCGCCCGCGTCATGTCGGCGCTCGGCGGCGCGGGCCGGACGGGAAAGGTCGCGGGGGTCGCGGATCACAAAAGAATCCTAATCGCGGCCTGTTGCAAGTCTAATTAATTACAGCCTACAGGCCAAAGGGCCATGCACAGACAGTCCTCCTGACACACCCGCTCACAAACACTGACCCACTGGCACTTAGACACACACACACACACACACACACACAGACGCACCTACACACACATCCCACACACATATATTACACCCAGCCAGCTGCAACTGTACACCTTACACCGTACACCGACTTGCAGGCTTACATTAATAGGGAGGAAGCACGTGCTGCTTCATATACTACGAGTGAACCTGGATTTTGTGAAGCAAAACCTCATCAGAGAAACTTCAATCCGACCGTCTATTTGGACCAGATGCTTCCCGGGTTAAAGAGGAGGGATAAATCAACACGGCCCCGCCCCCGTTATTACTGTCGATGACACTGTATTTCTCTTTTCTTCTTCTTCTTCTTCTTCTTCTTCTTCTTCTTCTTCTTCTTCTTCTTCTTCTTCTTCTTCTTCCTTCTTCTTCTTCTTCTGTGGCTGTTGCTCTGTAGTTTACATACAAACACTAAGAGAGAAACAAACAAACAAACAAATGATAAAAAATAAAAAAATAAAAAAAATCAGGCGTCATCCCGATCAGTTGTCTAAATGCTTATCTTAAGGAAAAAACAATGATCAGAAGAATCAGTAAATTGTAAAAAAAAGAAGTCCCAGATGAGGCTGGAAGCCCGATATTTTACTACATAACCACAAACGTGTCCTTGAGGTTCTTTAGGTAATTTTGGTGGATAAAATACAATCTCTTTGAACAACGCTCAAATAATAGAATGGCATGGAATCTATTCTCCGAGTTTCCCTGCCTGGTTTTTGATATAATATTTTACAGCTAGAAAGGCTGTAGGCTTCAATGTTATGAAGCGCTCCAATTCCTTTTTGCTCAACCCGACATGCGGTAATGAAGTGTTTCATATGCCTCTCCACAGCATCCGTCTCAACAGAACTGGCTTCCTAAATAGGCAAGGAAGAACAAAGCATGTTGAAATTCAACCCCAAACCATTACACTTATGACAGTTTATAGTCAACATTTCTGAATAGAACAGGTTGTTCTTTATGGAAACCCTGAGGGGTAAGCTGAGAAAAAAATTGCTTTGCCTTAAAATTAATGTTTATCTTGTTAAAAAAAACACTTAGTCGTTACAATTTTCAATTACTAAAAGGGGACCTATTATGCAAAACTCTCTTTTTCAGCGCTTGTGCACATACATTTGGGTCTCTGATGGGCCGACTCACACACGCAAGCTGTGAAATTAGACGACCCGGTCTGTTTTTTTTTGCGAGCTGTCTCTTCCAGAAAAACATGTGGGGAAATAAGCCGCTCAGCCTTGCTGCCCTAATACACGTCACCAGGGGCATCGCTCTAATTAGGACCGCCCCTTATCTGAGTAACTCCACCCACAGCCGGAGCGCGACCGCCCGCTAGCATCGAGGCTGAGGGATAAGGGTGGGAACTGCTCTGTTGTTGGCTGCGGAGACCGCCACAAAATCTTTTAGAAGAAAGAGGAAACTGTCAGCGGCAAAACTGCCGACGAGGGAAATGTAAGTATTTGTTGTGTGTTTCTGTCTCCGTGTGCGTCCACGGTAGGTCGGCTGCTGCGCGCGATCCGCTCTGCCTTTCTCCAAACAAAACCGTGGATGGATTTATTTTATTTATGAGCCCCGAGCCCCGAGCGCCGAGCCCCGAGCCCCGCCGTATCCTGTGGTGCTCCAAGCTCCGCGCTGCATGGGGTGGTGTGGTTTAAGCAGCCACAACTGTCTTGGGTCTGGGTAATTGGGCCCGGGATCAGAAGCGGCTGTATATCTGTCGCTCATCAGAGCCATCAACGAGCAACAGGCATATAGCCCATCCCACCCACACACGGGTGGAGAGCCTTTCCCGGCCTGCTCCTGGCTTGTTACATCTGGTCACTTTCCACAATAAACTGGTGTGTTTGCAACATCTCTACCTCGGTCTCTGTGTCGAAGGGCCCTGAAAGTGCCACTCTGTGGCGTGTGGCAGGCGGAACTGCCACGCAAACTTTAAATTTAGGCCTTGTACATCTAATATGAGTGAAAGTTCAGCAACTGGACTGCTAATTCCCTCGCCTCAAATTTGTTCAGGAACAGATTTTAGTCGACTGATAAGGTGCAAATCCGTGAAGGTTTACAGAGAAATACAACTGAATCCGGAGTGAAGCTCAAACCTTATTGGCTCACACATCCCGGAACTTGTGCTCAAACCCCATTGGCCCACAGAACTCGGCTCCTCCCACTTGATAAGAGCATGAGGAACACAGGTATATTTAAAATGGCTAAAATGCATAATCGGAGTCGTGTTTTCAGCAAAAAACTTCAAAAACATGTTTTGGAAACCTATATTAGCTTGTGTAAAAAGAAGCATGATAGGTCCTCTTTAAGTGTTTCCTCATTTAAATGACTGAAGTAGTTTTAACCAGATACTATAAAGTAAACAAGTTTGTAAGTACTTTTAACGAGTTACTGGATAAAACAATTTTAACTTGTAACTTATAACTTAGCTCCCTTAAAATAATAATTTGTGCCCACAAATTGATTGTCTAATTGTCCAGAATACATCTCTTCTGCTGTTCTTGCGTTGTACAAATGTTGCTTTATTTGCGCTGTTTTGCAGAGTAAATAAGTGGTGAAACAATTTATGATTTGAAATCACAAATTGGGTAAAAAACATTTTTGGGGTAGTTTAGGGGAATGATTTATAATCTGAGGGAACAGATTACTAATTTGAGGAAACACTGTAAAAAAATATTGCTCCACGACACCTAATGTCAAGTTGCCAACATCAAGCCACTCAAACAAAAATATATAATTTACCTTTGGAGGGATCAACGTATGGTTTTGCCTTTGATGAGTTGGATGTGGAACGTTGCATCATCAGTTGGATTTCGCGTCAACTTTTCATCCGACGATGTTCCAAAAGCAGCACTTAATCCAAGAACCCTGTCTGTGGGAAGAAGATTGAAATGATGACGATTGGTCCACTGGACTAGAGAGAGACTAAGAGACTTGATATATTTAACCGTGCTGATGACACGAAAAAACCCATTGCAACACTGTTTTTTAACCTATATGACCTAATAGTATAAATTGGAGTAAATATCGTCAACTTTTTACTAATTTGTCATGAATCAACTACTTGCTTTTGGCATAGCTGGATTTCTTAATGTAAGGCGCCCTCCTTCAGAAAATCACTTTTTTTTTAAACACTACATTTCAAAACGAATTAGGTGAGACAAATTAGACAAAAACACAACATAGATGTCTGACTGTTTTGCTCGGAATGATTTGTGTTGGTGTTTTGTTCGCAGAAGCTTTACCCGTCAGCTCCCTACTCAGCGGGCAGTTGATTTATAAGCCCAAACCTTATCAAACTCAGAGTGACTGCATTATCATTTGGACATTGGGGGCCTATCACCATTATCAGATTAGTGAAACCCTGCGTCTGTGAAAACGGTATGAAACAGGATTTTTTTTGGGGGTCCCCCCCCCCAACACAGAACACATCAGACTGCATGGGGAATGATAAAAAAATAAAACAAGATCCAGAAAATGGTTTATACCGAACTGGGTCATCAAAAGGAATCTTTTCTCAGTAGGTGTTTGGATTTCTTGTACCTATTTTTCATCGCATGAAAACCCGCCAGCACCCGCTAAACATCTGATTTTTGTCTGAAATGGTTAAGGTTACAAACGGCATTCATTCCTGACAAATCCCTCTGCAGTAGTCATGGCTATTTACCGGCCCCAGCTCCAATCGGCAGTGATGGAAACGTGACACCCGGGTAGACACGCCGACTTGTGCCCCGTTTCCCGACATTATTCCAGGGATATTCCTGACAAATAGACAGGAATATCTGCGTATCATCCAATCATTTCCTGTTTGATTTAGAAACCAAAATCAGAAGTTATTTCATTTTTTTTTTCTTGCATGCAGTACAATCAATTGTTCTGAGTGTGGGGAGCTCGTGGACGAACCCCCACGCTGGGAACCCCCTTTTTCTGAAATGTTTGCGATATTGAAGGTGACGCACCAGAAAAAAAAACAATAATAATGAAGGGCATGCTCGTCTACTGGCAATGAGAAAGGAGTCAATAGCCTTTTTTTTTTAAAACTTGTTTATCCAGGTTTAAAAACATTAAATTAAATTAAAAGCTGCATGTCCACGCTAATTTTGGTGTAAAAACTATCAGAGTTCCGACTTCACTGGAATTCAGTATAACTTTAATCTTTCATTGTGAGCTAGTTGGTTAGTTTGCATGCAATTTTAAGATTTTTATTTTTGTTTTTTTTTATATATATAGACATGGCGAAAACATTTTCAAAAAGTCACTCATTGGTACTTGTATAAGGATTCAAAATGCTTATTGATTGGAACCAGACATTTTCAGAGCACATGAGCCTCATTTCCATTCCCACTTTACGCACACTGCAGTACCGCTCGCGACCAAAACACGTTTTGACACAAAAGCCTATTTTTCCAAACTTGGGGGAATCACGTAACCAGGGGCACATAGCGAGTGTCTTCCAGAAAGTTTTTTGACCCCTTTAGCTACCTTTCTTTGGACACCACGATGATAGAAAACCAATACGCACACAAATTCTCCCCATCGTAAAGGCCAAAGGTGGCTGTGGACATAAGTGCGGGTCTTCATTGGCGCGTGTCTAAAAATTCAGATCAGCAACGACTCACTTGATGAAATTCCGCGCAGCCCGTTCACATCATTTAGAGTATTATACCTTGATCTTTGACAATCCTGGGTAATACCACTGCAAGTGTGAGGAATTGCAATTGTAGACTGATCCCAAGCCCCCTAGGGTAATAAATCACAGCCTAATAAAAGGTTGACCAATATGAATATATTAACCTTGAGTTTCTTTTGTTATTTTTATTTGCGTTTTGGCAAATGTGCTGAGGCTTTGAAAAGCACGAACGCGACTCGAACGACTCCAAAGTTCTGAAACTCATACTGATGCAGAGTACATATTTTCCTAATCGATGTGGGAGAAAATCCTGCACTGAAGGCAAACAAACCTTTAGTATTCACGGTGGCAGGCGCACCTCTCGCTATGTTAATAACGCTGTCTTCAGACGGGCTCACGCCGTAATGAGGACGCGCTCATTTAAACCGCACTCGGCCAAATGTGTCAATGGCACCGATGCGCCGCCGCCCCGGCTCTAACTTTCCTCTCCCTTTGCGACATTGTCACCGGCTTCTTGAGCCTTCGCACCTCAACGTCCTCGTCAGGTGACGGCTGGCCCCCGGCCTCCGCTTAAAGACGCCACGGTATACAGGAGAGCAGATGCCAAGCCAATCAAAGGGCCTAATGTGCAACAATTTGAGGAAGAAAAAAAAGACAAATAATAAACCGGAGGCTGAGGCCACCACTATTTCCTCCCCGTCGAACAAATCCGAAAATGTGATGAAATCTCCTCCACTTTCCCCCCCCTCCTAAATAGACTCTCGCTCTTTCCGCTGTTCTCTGTTCATTTCCTTCGGTAGCTTTTTGAAACGTGTTTGTTGCTCTGAGGGTCCTTGCCTCAAACAATACTTAATAAATGTTTAGTGGGGACAAAGACGCCAGAGCCAATCTGCTGTAGCCCCCTGCTCTCTCCCCCCATTGAATGGCAACTGTTTATGTAAATGAGCTCTGGTTAGCGAGCCTCCCTCTGGCCCCGCCATCAAAAGAACGCCTTTCATTCACGCGACAAAGTGAGAGTGGAGGGGATTCCTGACATGCTGCCAGGCGCTCCCCGACATCGCGGCATTCGGGAAGTGCAAAGTTGCCGCATTCTTAAAGGGAGCGCGCTGGGCAACCCAGGTAGCCCCGAGACATTTATGTTGCCTCATATTCCTCATCATTATTCTGCCGCGGACCGGGCTCTGCAGCGGTCTCTTGTTTGCCATTTCCAGTTGTAATCCTTTGCCTCTCCTTTGTCTCGCTTTGCCTCTCCTCTGCCCTTTCCCTTTTTAATAGTTGCTGCGCGGCGCTGGTCTTTGGGTCGTAAAAAGCCACGGGAATTCATTAATTAAGCAGTCAAGATGGAGTGATGGTTTCTTGCCTCTCGGATATTTGTTTGCTCCTGTTTATTAAAGGGGTTGCTTTGGAAGATCTCTTAAATGGGGTGAGCGCCTGTTGAGGGAAGGCTGGTGTTGGGTAATTGGATGGCAGCTCTGGGCGCACACGCTTAAATACGAGAGATGCGCCGATTGCAATTTTCTTTTGCCGATTTCCGATTTTTAAAGTCTGACCTGCTGATTCCCATTTTCGGCGGATTCCGACTTTCATTCAATCGTATGGTGGGAGTCTCTGGCCGCCGGTAGGGGTTTGAGGAGTGAAGATGGAGTCTTTCGTGCCGTGGGATACCGGCATGGGGAGAGTTTTTATTAAACACACTGAACGAAAACGCTCGCCAGCCAAAAGGATAAACAATAACGAATTGAATTGCGGATCGGACCAATTAGCGCCGCGCGGCCGCTGATTCAAGGCAGCTTGGCAGCCGCAGAGTAGGAGGCCGTGCTGCTGTTTGCGGTCGCGGCTTAACCACGCCCCTTGGTCCGCCACATGTATGTTAATAATTAATAATTTACTATTAAATAACATTTAAATTGTGGTTCGATCATTTTGAGTTTATATCCGTGATATATCCAAATTTTCTTATTTGGTCTCATTGGGTATATCTGCTTAACGTCAATGATCAATACGTCGCGTGATGTGATGATGCTCACATGATAGCACAGCTGCACATAAGGACTACCACTGCAACCTTCAGTCACCACAATAGTGAGATATGCTGATTTTGACGCGGTGTGTTTATTATTGTTCGTTATTCACTATGGAACAATAAAACAACATGAAGCCGTCCCTGAGCTCCAATAAAATAGAATATGGAACTGTCACCACGTTTCAGCATAATTCAACCTGTAACTCTCATTTAGTTTTCGTAAAACGCAACATATGACCAACATGGAAATGTCCAGCTCAAAATTCAAATGAAAGTCTCTTTCACTTTTAAGTGCAAATATACATTTATTTTTTCATGGTACTTGCCATTCTAAAATAATTGCAATCATTGCAAAAAAGAAAACCAATAATAATAATAATAATAATAATAATAATAATAAAAATAATAATAATAATAAATGGCCGACTCTTCCCACTGTCGTTCGCTGGGAGTCCTCCTTCACTCAATGTGCATTAAACCACTGAATCAAGGCGAACAACTCGTTTTACTGAGTGACTCGTCAAGAACAGAGTCTCAAAAGGGTGGAACCTTTGCACCAGGAAACAACCAGAGCAGACGCTCGGCTGTGGCGACAGCCAGAGAAACGCGGTCTGCACACTTTTGTGATATTGTCAAGCGATAGATAAATAACTGCTCGAATCTTCTTCGTTTACCTCGAAGTGCCTCCAAACAGCCGACGTTTTCTTTCTTTCGCTCTCTTTTTTAGAGCGTCAACTAGGCAACTCCGTTACATGATGTTGGTATTGAGTATCAGAGCATTTTTTACAAGTACAGAAGCACGATATCGGGTGTGTAAATTTGACAGGCACCTAATCCGATATATCTGACACTGATCAGCCGGTCACCAGCCATGGCCGATCAAGCTGAAAACCGGACCCTAACCCATTTACTTAGGCTATATAGCCCGTTTCCTAGTTGCAATAAGATTAAGATATTTGTCTAGGAAGCATTTTCGCTATAATCAGAAGAGCCATCTCTCCTCTCTCCCTCGCTCCATCGCTGGAGATATGGAGATATGAGCGAGGGGGGGGCGGAGCCGGCTCCCTCTGCTGGCTCTCACACATGCATGAGGAGACCCTGCTCTGAGTGACAATGGTACGGCGGGGGCAGATTGCGCCCCGATAAGCCCCCTCTCCATGCACAATGCGCAAGAAAACAAAACAGTTTTAATTCTGCTTTAGTTGGTTTTATTTTTTCTCCTAAAAAAATAAAAAAGACCGATAAGAGCACCATAAACGCATCGGATCGATAAGCAGTATCAGTAGGAATAGCAGTGCTGTTAAAATGTTAACGATACCCATCCCTACTCGTGCCCTGTTCCTCTGTGTCCCGTCCCCGTTCCTCCAAATTAAACAACTAAAAACCCTCTTTTTTTAGTTGCTTTATTTGGAGGAGCGATCTGGGCGCAAAGAGCCGCGTTCCTGTCCGGACGCAGACGATTCGCACATAAAATACAGAAATATATTGATGAGTCCCCTTATTTATAATTCCTCATTGAAATGCTATCCCTGTACTTTTTGTAAGCTTCTATCTGTTTTACCCTGTTATTGCAATGCACACTGACTGAGGGGGAAAAACAAAAAAATGACTGCTCGACTTGAAGAATTCTCAGTCGACTAACGGTTTTCTGTTAGTCGACTGAGATTTCCGTTAGTTTTCCGATTAGACTCGTTGACTTTCAGGGGGGCAGCCCTAAAGCATTCCCACGCAACTAGGAAAATGTGTATCCTGAGGATACACGCAAACATTTGCAAACACACACACACACACACACACACACACACACACACACACACACACACACACACACACACACACACACACACACACACACACACGCACGCACACACGCACGTGCGCGCGAAAGTTAACAAACTCCCGGACGCGGCAAAATGCTCTGCTAACAAGCAGAAGTGAGTGGTCCTGACAAATTGGTGTGTGCACGTAGCGGTGATGAATTGGAGTGTGCGCGTGCTTTCATTAACGACACTCAGAGTAATGAGCAGGTTGCCCTAGATGTAACCTCTGCACGCTGAACAAGAGAGATGGATGCTGCCTTAGATGTCTGTAAAAGATGAGAGAGGACGTGTGTGTGTGTGTGTGTGTGTGTGTGTGTGTGTGTGTGTGCGTGTGCGCGCGCCCGCATGCATCAACGCTTGGATGTATGTGCAGCCGCGTATGTGTGGTTGGATGTGTGTTTTCGTAAGTTAGCAAATTAGATGGGGGCGGTAAAATGTACTTTAGATCCGAGGAACATTATATGGAATTACATCATTAGTCCTTTGGGGGTCATTGACTGGATGCCAGGAATTTCCTGGACCTACTAAGCATTAAGTGTCCACTCCCCTAACAAACTATTTGTATATCCGTAACCACGGTGCTCGGAGGAAGAAAAAAAAAAAACGTTGCTCTCCATCTATTCCCGGGATACTTTGCCCGTCTACAAATGGAAAGCGAGAAGCCAATCCAGGAGATCAGTGGATAATGTTGCCAACACGGGCGCGCATTTATTTACTGCGGAATAACCCCAATTTGTCCGTTGGCGCTGCAGGAGAGTTTCTGATATTAGAACCTGAAAAGGTCTCCAAAGTCATTCTCTCGAAAAATACACACGCCGACGTTGCTGCTTCCCTGTCTAATCCATCATGGCCGACAGCATCGCGTCAGTTAATATCATCCTGCAAAACAACAGAGGTGTTGTGCATTCCAGCGATTCCAACCTCGCTCAGAATATGCTCTCTCCACGTTGCCTGCGAGTCAAGAGGACCCACATACCTACGGACGTTTTATGCAGCTCTTTCTTTTTGCTTTCATGTATTCACTTTGATTCCGTGCTGCCCGGACTGGGAAGCCATTAGTCCAAATCCTTGCAACCTTGAGCGCGTCAGTCCGCTTAAATCACAATCTCTTTAACGGCCCAGGACGAGGCGCCGGAGCGAATACGACGGCCGGGGCTTTGTTTGTTGGCGCGGCACGTGGAGGGGGAAAAAAATAAAACAACAAAAAAAACAAAAAAAAACCCGCTGCGCCGCCCTAACCGCGTCTGGTTTGATGTGACGCGCCGCGCGGCGGCTTTAAATTTACTGCCGGCCGAGTTAATAAAAACACAGAGCGATGAAACCCTTTTGATGGATGCGGATGCCTGCGCGGTTTCGGTTCCGTAATTAGAATAGCGCGCGCGCGCCGGTCCGAGCGCTCCGCGAGACACGGAGAGGGAAGCGTCGGCACCGTGAATGATGCCTCTCCCCTTGAGCAAGAGCTGTTGTTTGTGGTTTAAAAAAAAAAACTAAAAAAAACGCACCTTGACAAGTGAAATGAAAGGCTCTTTCCTTTTGTTAAAAAAAACAACCCGAAATGAGATTTCACCCTGTGGCGAGCGCACCCGGTATTTAGCCACACAGTGAAATTAGGAGGAGAGACTGCAATATCTGATGGCTGTCCACAAAAAACCGAGTTGGCAAAGGCGGAAATCTTGCTGGGAGACGTGAGTAAGTACAAACCCACTTATATTGATCTCCATGGGGGGGGGGGGGGGGGGCGGGGCGGGGTTTGATTTAACAGGATAGAGAGGAGCACCATCAGCGTGCGAGCGGAGGAGCGCGGGGGCCCGGGCGGCTGAGGGGATTAGGTAACAAAGAGAATCGTTGGGATTAGTCTGGTGCATTGTGGAGGCAGGAGGCGACCATTTTGTTTACCTTTGCCTTTATTCTTTGATTCCATCTCCCCTCTGTTATATTGTGACTCACCGTTGGGGGGTGGGGTGGGGCGGGAGAGTGATATCTTGTTTGGCTCCTGACAGCACCACTCGGAGAGGAAAATGAAAAGAGATGGCGATAACGCGGGGACTCTCGCATTCGCACACACGCCTCCCGCCGGCCCGTCCGCCACACGCTGTTCGCCGGGCAATTCAGGCCGTGCAATTTAGGGCTGAACTAAAATGGAGGGGAAAAGCCTAAAATAGTGAGGCACGGTGCCACGGAGAGAGGGAGAGGAAAGAGGAGGCCCCGCAGTTTGATCGGTGGAATGGCGGGCGACAGATGTCATTTTCAGCGGAGGGGGAAGAGATGTTATTTCCCGGATGTGATTTGTTTTTGAGCGTTTGTGGGCGTGCGTGCGAACGCATGGTTCGCTCCGTGCACGCTCTCCGGAATGAGAAGCCTCGATGGGCGCGTCATCAAACCGGTGACCAGAAAGCGGGTCTCACATTGGCCACGGTACATGTTCGGAGATTGCTCTGTATTTGCAGGGATTTTAATAACTGGATGACCATTAATACTGTAGAAAAAATAAATGTATATACGGTGGAAGCATAAATGCTAAATAGTTCATCATCCGATTTTGTGCTATGCTTTGAAACGTCCAACAAGCCGTTCCCACCGGATCGTTTGTTTCTTTCTCCCTTCGGTCTTTAGAATCCAGCGGCAAAGTGAAAATAACACTGAATAACAAGCGCACCGGCGATCTCCGTCTCTGGAAAATGAGGCCCTTAATTTGTTGCACGGACACAATTGATATTCCTATCAGTGGCTTCTATAATCTACATCTTTTACTTTGCCTCGTATCTCGGACCCGCCAAACTGATGCCGCACACGGAGAACATTGTCCGATGCATTATTCCCCCGACTCTCTCCGTAGACAATTAGTCTGACAGATGAATAAAAGGAGATGAGGCTATTTTCTGCAGGAGATGGATCCCTCCTGCCTAAGCAGGAATCAATTTATACGGAGTAGGCCTATTTTCATATCGCAGAGAGGGGAAACATTAAAAGTTTGGAATTCGGTAATTGAGTCGTTTAGGAGCAGAACTCTCAAAGTGAAACAAGGGCGTCTCCTGTTTAAATTTTCAGCTTGCGCTGCAAAAAAGCCATCCTGTTGGTTCCATTTAGGGTTGGGTGGGAATGACATGTTGTGGGGTTCAGGGATGTCCACGTTCCCCCTTTCTGTCTGTGTCTGTGCTTTCTTGCTTTACATAGACTGTTTGCAATGTTGAACAAATATTTATCCATTCCTAAAAATAGAAGCTATGACGTGCAATTAGTAGGACGGTTTCTACGGCAAGCAAGGAGAGTCAGGGGGATATTAAGCCGTTCTTGGTTTCACCTTTCGAGAACAAAAAGACGGTTACATCAGCATCGCTCATAAGATGAAATGTTGTACAGACTGCTCTCCACCCTGTAAAGGCCACCGATATTTATTCCGATTTTTGGGTTCTTCGTTATTGCAAAAAATTGATTTAACTCCAAGATCTTAAAGCTGGAGTCGGCTTTCCAATTAATTTTGGGTCAATGGAAGTATTGATATCATTTCTTTAAAGTGGGATTACTTTCATATTTTGATCCGTTTGGTCACTTTGGATAGGACAGCGTTTTGTTTGCTAATTTACAGCGGTAGTGACTTTTACGTCCTCCGGTGTTTCACCGCCGCGGGTAGAAAAATCATCCGAACAGAGGCGGTGATGTCATGCGGTCGCGATAAACACGCCGTGGAAGGTTGCTGTCATTGAGCTTCATCCTCCTCTCATTTTTCACAGGAGGACAACAAGTCAGACGCCGTTATGCATCTCTCTTTTTGTCTGCCCATTAAAAAGGGGTTTTGATTGTTTTTATTGTGCCATGACTTAGTTGCTGATTTTTGTAAGGCTGGCAACCAAGGGCTCCGGTAAAAAAACAAAAAAAACACCATAAAAAACAAACAAATGCAATTCAGCACTCTTTATAATCCATTTCAATAGTTTGGAATGAAATCCCCCATAATAACAAATCAGCAACATCAACAAAGTTCATGTAAACACTCGGGTCCCAACCTTGTGTAATAACAAAGTCTTTGCAGCCCCGGCGGTTTTATTCCTGCGCTCTTATGAAGATAAGCTTGTGTTTATTGGTGGCGCCGATGACCCCGCCGTCCTTGTAAAAACTCGTCGGGGCTGTAAACGTCTGCGGGGGAAGGTCGCCTCCCCGGTATAAAGCACTCAGCCTCTGCAACAACAACTTTTATAGAACACCTGCGGGAGAGAGCAGGGTTTTTTTTTTTTTTTTTTTTTTTTTACGAGCTCAATGGATGCCTGATTTTTAAATTCTCCAGTTGGCGCGCGACATATGCTGAAAGCAACACTGTGAGTCCAGGCAAGTACCTGGGAGCCCGACCCCCGCAGATGGCGACCGGCTCGGCGGCGCGGGAGGGACGCTGATCGCCGGCCTCTCCGTGACCACCGCTCACACCATCAGAGATATCCCTCCCGACGGGATGACACGACCGCTGATTTATTCAATCGGCCCAAGCCCAACTGACTCTGTAGGACGTCCGCCATAGTCTGCCAACCTGGGCGCCAAAGTGATGACTCATCAAAAATCTTCAGGGAAACGTGCGCATTCCACTAGCGCCTTTTCTTTTCTTCTTTTGACGGCCCTAATAAGCGTACCCATTTGCATGCACTTCGTGTCGCTCCTGAGACAGAGGCCGGCTGCGGGGAGCGCGGCGTCAGTGTGTAATTTCTCCTTGCGACGTGGCACCTCCACTCTGTCGAGGGCATTTTAAAACACTGCGCAAAATCCCATTTTCATTTACATGCCATCCCGCTGTCTGTCTGCCCCCCTCTGAGTTATATCAGGGTTCTATATCACTCGGAATGATGCAGAGATAAATGTTGCTGAGGAAGTGTGAAGTGTGTGTGTGTGTGTGTGTGTGTGTGTGTGTGTGTGTGTGTGTGTGCGTGCGTGCGCGTACGTGCGCGTTCGAGATGGAGAGAGGGAGCGTGTGTGTGCATGTATGTGTTATTTAGTGCTCCCCGGGCCCGTGTGTGTGTGTGTGTGTGTGTGTGTGTGTGTGTGTGTGTGTGTGTGTGTGTGTGTGTGTGTGTGTGTAAACTTGGAGCGTTCTGCAGACTCGGCTTCTGGCGCCTCTCTCCATTCTGCTGAAAAAGCACTTCCTGTTCAGGGCTGCAGGAGGTCACCGTCTGACAGCGCAATCACACACAGAGCTCACACACACACACACACACACACACACACACACACACACACACACACACACACGTGCCGAAATAGGCATGGACACGTACTCACGCACAGGCCGGCGCCGGCGTGCACGGCCACATGCACATATGCACCTTTCGTGACATTTGACACCGATATGGATCCACCTGCCACTACACTTGTCGGTTCCCTTAGTGACTTTTACCTCGGGTTACCTGAAGTCATTAGTTAAGGTCAGTCCTATATGAAGTGCTGTGTGGAATGTGGAATGATGGCACTGCCCTACCTCCCTCCAGCTCACACCCTCTTTATAACAATGTGTTAAACAATGGTATTTATGACAATATGGTATTCATAACAATGTAGTAATCATGAAGCATGATCTGCATTGAGGAATCCTATCCATCTACCTGTCTATCTCTCTACCTGTCTATCTATCTTTCTGTCTATCTGCCTATCTATCTATCTACCTGTCTATCTATCTTACATTTACATTTACATTTACATTTAGTCATTTAGCAGACGCTTTTATCCAAAGCGACTTACAAGGGAGAATAACATTCAAGCTACATCTTTCTGTCTATCTGCCTACCTATCTATCTACCTGTCTATCTATCTACCAGTCTATCTTTCTTTCTGTCCATCTGCCTATCTATCTATCTACCTGTCTATCTATCTACCAGTCTATCTATCTTTCTGTCCATCTGCCTATCTATCTATCTATCTATCTATCTATCTATCTATCTATCTATCTATCTATCTATCTATCTATCTATCTATCTATCTATCTATCTATCTATCTATCTATCTATCTATCTATCTATCTATCTATCTATCTATCTATCTATCTATCTATCTATCTATCTATCTATCTATCTATCTATCTATCTATCTATCTATCTATCTATCTATCTATCTATCTACCTGTCTATCTATCTTTCTGTCTATCCGTCTATCTGACTATCTGTCTTTGTCTATCTGTCTATCTGTCTATCCATCTATCCGTCTATCCGTCTATCTATCTGTCTGTCTGTCCGTCTGTCTGTCTGTCCGTCTGTGCCTCTTATGCAAAGCACTTTGAATTACCTTTGTGTATGAAATGTGCTCTACAAATATGCTTGAGTTGCCTCGTCTTGACTTACCCTGTCCATCTAGAATGAGTGATATCGATAGTATCGTAATTACACGCACAGTCGCACAACACAATCAAAATGGCCGCAAGCATCAATATCATGAGATTCCTCAAAGTTATCAGTGAGTTTGATCCCTTCCCGATGGCACATGTAGAAAAGAATACCCACGTGGCCAAGGGAACCCTTTCAATGCCATTCTTATGTATTTATTTACTCAAGGTCGGACGAGGACGATGTCCACCCCCCAATTGGATCCCAAGGTCAAATAGATCTTATGTAACATACCAGCCCTATGAACTTATAAACACAAACATTATAAATCCTGTCCTGCCAGCACTCAATTTCATATGCATCCTGTCATCCGAGCCGACATCACCTACCTCCGTTGCACATTCTGTGTTTACTTGCACCTACAATAACCCTGTTAGTGTGTGTGTACTCTCATCATTTACCCATTTTCGCTTCCCTTCCCTCGGGGACGTTTGAGTTAACTCTTTTTTTTTTGCACTCCTGAGGTTTTCTCCGACCGCCGCTGAAAACACACATTTCCAGAGAAAACGGAGATGAAGATCAAAGCTTTGTTGGAGGAATAATGTGCGGAAAATACGCGGTAAACACAGGCACAATGGCTCACGACGACTCTGTGTGTAGTTGTGTGCGTGCCACTGTGTGTTTATTGTGCCTATGCACCTCTGAGGCAATGAGTGTGTGTGTGTGTGTGTGTGTGTGTGTGTGTGTGGTGGGATTAGGAAGAGTTTGATGCATGGAGACCTCGCGGAGCAATTATCTCACATCATCCTCTACTTTTACCAAATGCCAGGCAGGAGAAAATACATACATTAATCTTGTTTCCCTTGAATTCCCATGCCTGATTTGTAAATATTTATCAAGGCGGCAAAGAGTCTGACCTGGGATGTCAATTAATACTGCAATGAAAAAGTGCGGCACCACAATGGACTCGAGTAGAATCCTACCGATCTGAACGGTGCAACTCTGCGGCGGCTCCGCCAGCACAGATAGATATTCAGATCATGTGTCACCGGCGCGAACTCCCTCCTTTCCCTCCCTGACCCGAGATGATTTTCCATCATCTCGGGTCAGACACTGATACACACCGAGTGAAACTGTTGCTAATGACACATAATCATAATTGGTTTGAGGGGAATCAAATACTGAGGATTATAAATTGTCCCATGACACTTGACAAAATGACTGTGGAAAAACGATAATTTCACCACGCGATTCAGTTTAACGCCGACACAAGCGAATTACGGGAGAAGAAATGCGCAATAAAAAATAATAGAAATGACATGTTATATCACGGGTCAATCGGTGATGCCCGCAGCCCAGAGAAGTGAGGCGGAAGAAGGGATGGTTTTGGGTTTTCAGCTCCAGGTACTTTAGGTGGCTGGAAGAGTGGGCCGTCTGGGTTTTGAACCGGAGCACCAAAGAACAAGCATCTGGGGCGATTCAAGATTGAAGTGGTAATACGTAAGATTATTATTATTTTTTTTAAATCCCAATGTTTGATACTTTATTTAACTGGCACTTTTGAAGAGAGGACAGCCATTCAATTTATTTGTGTCATGTACGGTATGTGCTCCTCTATACTGGATGCGGTTTCTGTTGTCGGTGGCGGGGTCCCCCTTTCCCGCCAAGAATACAAAGAATGAGTATGTGTAAGTGACAGACAACTGCCGCAAATTTAATAAACTAGAAAATAGGGCTAAACAATTTGGGAAAATAATCTTATTGCGATTTTCCAGACCAATATTGCGAGTTAGTATGCGATTTTTAGTTTGCGGAAGTTGCTCATCTTCTGTATTATTCACTCAACACAAGCAATTTATCTTTCTATAGTATGACCAACACAACATGGACACAGTCAACATATAAACTGCTCTTTCCTGTCGCCCAGGCCTACGTGTTATGATCAAATGAGATGAATGGGTGTGAATAACATATCTTTATTTAACTATTGAATTGTGAAAAGAAAAACCTTCGATCACAGAAGAATATTGACTAATTAATTGAACTTCAAGCCTTGTAATTGTTTGAATCTGAAAATTATTATTCGGAAATAAAAATGCAGTGGAAAACAAAATGCAGCGCCGTTTCAGCAGAAATGCGCTATTTTCGATGAAAATGTTGCGTGCATACATCCACATACCGTACGTCCTCTTTGTGCGCACAAACCAATGGGCTTTGTCCGTGCACGGCTGGTGCAGGGACAGCTTTATGCTCATTAAATTTAAAAAGGGTGGAAAAAAAACAAAAATCAGAAAAAAACAGAGGCAGTGTTCTGGAAGAGGCTCCGACCCGGTGGTCCGCCCAGGACGCCGCACCGGGTCTCACCGGGGGTCAGCGCAAAGGTTCGCTTAAAACAATCCCTTAATTAGGCTTTTTTTTTTTTTTTTTTTTCCCCAATTTTTTTCGAGCACCTTTCTGAAATCTCACAACAAAGGATAAAGGGTGGAGGAGCTGAATAAAAGGACCAAATGGTGTAATTATCCCAG
>NC_137199.1:21876772-21886772 GCF_960531495.2 Zeus faber
CGTTCTCTCCCTCTCCTGAGCCTGTGATTTATTGCAAAGGGCTATTGTGTGAGCGGGAACTATTTTCTGTGATTCTATATCGTCCTTTTGTAAAGTCGACTCAGCACTGGCATTTGTTTATTTGTGTTCTTCATTCCATCTTCGCTGTCTTCTCCCATAACGTTGTCTGTCCTATTGTTCTCGACGTGTGTTGATACATTTTCAGCTATATATATATACATTCTAGTGTGGTGGCCCGGTAAAGCAAGAAAATGCTGAACATCACCCACCATGGCGTGGGTGATGTTCAGCATTTTCAAGATGATTTTACTTTACTAGTGTACTCTGACTCTAACCCTTCACACTAACCCCTTGATTTTAACAACGGCTGGCTCAATTATGCGTGATTGGTAGTTATCCTGGTTCAATCCGATCTGCTTTCACACACGAACTCCGGAAAATGTCCAGACCCGATTATCCGAACATTGTCTGGAGTTGCCCTTTAACACATGTAGCTCACAACCTGAGATTGAATGTGACTTATCAGTAGCATTTTTTTGTGTTGATACTCCATGTATTTGGAAGTATCCAAATTATAAATGAGAGAGTGGAAAGGAATAATAAAGAAAGCCGAGAGGAGAACGCAGCAGCTACGCTCCGTGCACGAAGAGCCACATGCAGGTAAATAACTGGCGCATGATAGAAACGTCTCAAAAGTTCTCTGGACCATGACCTGCTCTGTTCACACATACCGGTCAATTGGACATCACTCAGACTTTGTACTAGGCTGCTGTCTGGGTAAAGTCTGCGTAACGTCCGGGTCAAATGAATCAGACATTTGCGTTCACACATACAGCTCATCCAGATAATTTCAGGGTTGCAGTACATGTGTGAAAGCAGCTTTAAACTGCAGTCTCAAAAACTCCATTGCTGTTGAACACGGTGCTTTCTGCGTGTGCTGTCACGTTGCCTACATAACATTGGTCTTTTGGAAAGAAACAAAAAACATCAAATTTGAAAAAATGTACATTGCGCCAATTTTACTACTGAACAATACTATTATATTGTCTTTGTACAAAATGTGGCTGTAAATCCAACTGTTCAATGATTCTTATAGGAAATGGTAAACATGGTTCTCCAAGGTGGTGCTATTTGAATTCATTCCACACTCGCTGCTACCATTTCATTTATACTCCCAGTGGAGGGCTGGGGTTTAGCAGGAGATTTGGGGCACAGGGTATATACTTCACTACAGAAGAACTGAATAGGTGGACATGGCCGCTATTCATCCACGACGCTCAGCGGCCGCAGCAAACAAAGCAAGCTTGCTTTGTGATCCTCGCTGGCTATTTTCTGCCGAATGTGTGCAGCATGTGCACGAAATTAATGCTCTGGTTTCATATGAAAACGTGTGATTTTAAGGATAAACCCTAAAGCTATGTTGCATACCTTGCTGTGGGTAAATGTTTTATTTATATAAGCTTATTTAATGATTCATGATTTGCAAGGAGGCAAAATAGCAAAGTGCAATTCATGTAGACTATGTTAATTGTACCCATGAATAGTCATTTGATTGCCACTGATATCTGATTGTACGGTGATTAGTAATCTATAAAGTTGATGTGCTGCATCTCAAAACAGATTAACCGGTCTAACAATCGATTCAAATGCTAAGTAGTCTATTGTAATGTGGCTAATCACTATGCAAATAACAATGCTGCGAACATGAAAGTGCTCCAATGAGATGAAAATTATTATTCATTTCTTTGTATACTTTCATGCAATTAACACACATATTTGCATTGTGAAATAGATGTGTAGTGGCTCAATAACAATAACAGTTTAATTTGATCACATTCTGTTAAGGTTATTAACCAAATTATAATCAATAAGCCCTACATTTAGTGTCGCAAGCTTGTTGTTTACATTTTACCTTGCGATAGGTTTTTTTTCCCTGTAGTCGGAAATGCTTTTACAGTCACTTTTACAAAGAATGTCATAATTTTTCATTATGTTCAATTAAAAAAGTTAATATCGTACAAATATAATATGTAAATGAAATAATGCATTTTTGTCAGAGCAAAGTTACACGAGCACATTGTAGGGGTATTATGTAGGGCCAGGCGCACTCCTCACTACGGCCAGTAGGGGCCCCCCTAATTTACCTCCTCCTCCAGAATTTTTAATTTGTGTTCCTTGAATGATGACAATGAATCCGATATAAGTTTACTCAATGCAAAATGATTTGCGCAAAATCATTTGTATGATTAAATTGAATGAATCTTTTCATATCTGAGCCGCTGTAGGTGCGGCCTTGACACCTAGCTCGCGGCACAGTAGCAGCGCCCCCCTCGAGGGCCCCCGCAGCCAGCGACGAGCTTCCTCGCCATCGGGGCAAAGTATGCGAGCGGTGCTGAGTGGAGGCGGAGCTATGTCATTTGCTTGGAGCGAGGAGCGTAAAAGTGAAAAATGGGTTCAGCTCCTACTGTGGGAAGACCAGGAGGAAAAAAAAAAAATGGCTTCATAAAAGGAGCAACTAACATGGAAGCGTCCACACTTACCGGGCACCGTACCGCTCATTGACTTTTGTCCTTTTAGACAAATGAACCCGTACGTAGAACGTGATTCCAAAATCACGTCCGCTCGCGCTCACCCATTGAGTCTGTGTGTGTGTATCTCTACAAACGCATCACTGGTTCACATAAAGTCAGTGTGTGGATTGTCTGGAAGCTAACACTGTGTGCTGGAAATGAAGATACGTGACAGAGGTTGTATAACATTGTGTTCTTCATTATGTGTGTGCATATATGTTTATGTGATTACATATAATTTAGATATGTTGTTACAACGTCAAGTGACAGGGAGACGTTTGTTGGATCCGCAAAGCACATACGTGCTTCAGCAATGACACCAGGGCTGTGCCGGACTCTGGATTCTGTCAGTCGAAGCGAATTACGCTGTTCAATGCGAATATTCAACTATTTGGCGGCAGCGGCGGTGGCAGCGTGGGGGTCCCCACACTGCCCTAAAAATATATTTATGATTCCCCTTATTTATAATTCCCCATTTGAAATGTTATCCCTGTGCATTTTCTAAGCTTCTATCTGTTTTATCCTGTTATTGTAATGGACACTGACGGACAAAAAAAAAAAAAAAGCAAAGAATAGAAGAGAATCTCAGTCGACTGACGGGTTTCCGACTGATGATTCGAGTCGTAGACTTTTCATAATGTACATTTACACAGAAAGGTGGTGTAGTCCTGTGACACAACCGCCAGTCAAACTGACAGTAGCCAGTAACCATTGACCGCCATGTCTACTTATACTGCATGAGTGTGTGTTCGCTGTCCATCGGCGCCAGTGCTGAACTATCCACCGGTTTGAGCTCCTGCAGAGTCGAACTAGCAATCAAAGTAAGCACGGCCGTGAAAAAACAGTATTTATTTCAAAAAGGAAAATAGCGAAGGAAACATGATTCAGCGGAGACAGCAGCTGGCGAATGGGGCAGTAAAAAAAAATGTGCAGCGGGGATAAAGAAGCATCGTGAGCCGCGCGGTGAGCTGAGCCGCCGTATATCCGCCGTATAGTGAGTCATCCTTCGCTGTCTGAAGGTGCATTTGAGCTTTCAGTACTGTTCAAGGCACAAGGGAATGAATTAGAACCTTAAAGCGGCGCTATTGGCTGCTGTTGGTTCAGTTAAAAAAATATGTAACTAATGTTTACCGTAGAAAGCAAAAGAATCTTAGAAGGGTCTTAAAAGGTTTACAAACAATGGTCTTTTCTCAATAATGGGTTGCCTCATAATGATTGTTTTTCCGTCAGGTTCAGATCCCCCCGACGGTAATTGTCAACCTTATTTGACAACTGCAACAACATAAGTACTGCAGTGGACCATGAAAATACCACTCACAGCTGTATTATATTTCATAAACAATTTCTTCTTACTTATTTGAACTCAATGTGAATGTGAAATATTTGTCCAAAAGTGGCAAAACGAGGGGATCGCTGCGCGCGGCTGTGAACCTGTCACACATATGTAGAAATACTCTCTGACTGTATTTTTAACTACAAAAATCTCAAATAATATCTAATATTTTTCACACATTCCCACATACATATGCCAAAAACTCGATATGATAATTGATCGCATTTTGAGTTTCCCCGTTTTTAATTTGATAGAAATTCATACACCGGTGACATTGAACATTTTGACTCGGCCGTGTCTTCTGCTCAGCGCTGACCCTTTCAACCTGCAAAGTTCTGACATCCTCGGGCGGGAAACACATTTCATTATCCGTCTGGCCGTGTCTGCACCTCGCTGCTCCGTCTCCGCTCCCTGAAAGCAGTTCCCCAGCAGTTTTAATTAAACCTATTGAGTTTGCATCAGCGCTGGGGTTTTATATGGCCAGCTGGATACACCCTCGCTCACACTCGCACGCACGCACGCATTCAGTCTGCGCACACGTCAATCCATCCCAGACGATGCCTTGCTAATTGCCAGGGGGTGGGAGGGAGGTGGGGGTGGTGGGGGTCGGGGGGTTAACTGGAAGTGGTGATTTAATTGCATCGGAGTTTTCGTTTAGCCGAGCCTGCTTATTTATTTACCTCAACGTTAAGGCGGGATGGATCGCCTGGACGTGTCAGGACCGGGGGCGGGGGGCGGACTGACAGATGGACGGAGGGACCAGGATCTCCCCTGGAATCCATGTTAATTGTTTGTGACATCACACAGTAGCGTCGGTGTGTGTACACGCGAGGTGGTGTATTTTGATTGTACTTATTTTTGTATTCTACGGCATCGATGAAAGTGAACCCCTTTATTTTTAAAGAGAGAATATATGCGGCTTTTAAGGCCTTGATGTTTGTACGCGTGGCATTTTAAAATTATTGATATATATATGTTTTTCCATATTTTTTTTCCTCTGACCTTGGGTGGCAGCGATGAAACAGTCAGGCCCGGGTGATACATTTATGCTACAGAAAAGCAACTTAAAAGCTTAGCTGAGACTAGCCTATGACACAACACCTATGAAACACTCTCTAGGAAAATGCCATCACTTTGATCCATCTGACCAATCTGCCTTTGAAAGGAGGAACTGGATTAATTGGAAAATTATGAAATCTGTTTGAGGAAGGACACCCGTTTGAAGGTTTTCCGTGTGTGTGTGTGTGTGTGTGTGTGTGCGTGTGTGTGTGTGTGTGTGTGTGTGTATGCTTTCTGTGTGGAAGAAATATGTTGTGTTTTTGTGCTGGTGTGTGTGTGTGTGTGTGTGTGTGTGTGTGTGTGTGTGTTATGTGTTTCAGTTTGACTTTGTGGGTCAAGCTGCTTTTTGTTGTTTTTTCTTTGTGAGTGCAAACAACAATTGAGCATTTTTTGGGGGATGGGGGAGAGGCTGTCATCGCTACTGTTGGCGTCACTGATGAAGCTGCGTGTCAGTTGGTGAGTATCCTGAGGCCATGCATCCTTTTCTTCGACAGGAGGGTTCTCCTCTTGTTACTTTACGTGCAAATCAATCGGCTATGAGTAAAACAGCAATTACACGCTGGCAAATTGATACAGCCAACAGACAGTGAGAATTACAGCACCGGGGGAATTACTGCAAATTGCTTCTAAAGTTCCTGTTTCTTCAACAGCAAAGGGAACGAGTTAAGAGCTACTAATGGAGAATCATAATATGGCAGATCATTATATGCTCTTATCCATCCCATTGCTGTAACCCTCTGGGGTCTTGTGGTCTTTTTTTTTTTTTTTTTGTTTTTCTGTCCGCTCCTTAGTAAACTGTCGCACCCCTAATGCGTGGAATCAGCTGTCGGTCCGATTTATTATTTCGTCATTTCAAGAAACTCGACGGCACTTGATGTCAACAGATGACAGAGTGATGGTTAAATTCATGAAATGTGTTTTTTCAAGCAACACAAGATTTCACCAGTGGCAAGAATTTGTCAGATACAGTCTCTGTGACGGTAAAGCTCCCCTTATATATACTTATACATTGTTAAATGTGGCATCATATTTGAATCTGCACTTTCACAAGGTTTCCTCCGCTTTTTTCTTTGTCCTACGGCCGTAAAATATGACATTTGTCATCGTGTGATTAGTGTCTTTCCTTTACACCTTGTTAGCTTTTAAGCAGCGCAGCACCATCTTCAGATTTTTTTTTTTCTTTTTTGGGCCACATACAGTAACTCCGGGTGAGATGAAATTTTACATAATTTTTTCAATAGTTCTCAATAGTTGCAAAAAGTCAATAGTTGCGACAAGGGGAGAGAGAGAGAGGCCTTGGGAAAGAAAAGGGACAAATCAAAGGTGAAGTGAGGCGATGTGTCCTGTTACCTACAATAGAATTGGATGGCGTGTGTGCGGGTGTGCGTGTGCACCTGGGCAGAGCTGTCCTTGGTGCTGATTGTGAACAAGGTGGCGCTCTGCAGGACAGATGGTGCTGCTGGATAATGATGTCTCACCACAGTGTAATAATTACCCACTGTTGGCCCTTTCCGATGTACACACACGCACACACACAAACCCTGAGCCACGCCTAGTCACGTGCACACGCGCTATTAAAACAAACACTGAGCATCCGAAGATTTATCGGCGGACACTTTTGATACGATTTCCTTTGTAATTGCTAATTATGCGCTGTAAAGGGTGGATGCAGATGGACCGGAATATTGTGCTGCATTGTTTTACATGTGTCTTTATGTGATGGATGACGCCAATAGTTAAATGGGGAAGTTGCTGTACACGAGGATGAATGTATAATGGGGGAGCGACGTGCGTGGACTCCCAAAGTGCAGGATCTCGTACGTTTCGATCAAACCAAGCGCAGGAATCAGAGTTTTTGCAATTAAATATCTTAACAGCTTTGAGGGTATCCCCGGGTTGTTAAAAGACTGAAAGTATATTAAATCAATTGAGCAAAATTGAAGCCGTTAAATGGTATTAAAAGGTCTGGAATTTGATGCCTTTTTTTTTTTTTTTTAAAGGGTATTTCGTTATTTGCTTCTGATATTGAACCCGATTGGTATAGCTGTACTTGTTCAGAATCGGGACATGGACATGACATTGTGAACATGAACATAAAACATGACCTAAAATGTTTTAAATAAGGAATTATTTTGCTTGGAAAAACAATATATTTTCATTTGACGCATAAATGGATCCAAAATGTATCTTAAATGGAAATGAATGTGACATGACTCCATTGATGACACCATTTTCTTTATTGTGGGAATGCATTCCGAATATGTGTGTTTGTGTGTGTGTGTGTGTGTGTGTGTGTGTGTGTGTGCGTGTGTGTGTGTTTGCGTGTGTGTGTGTTTGCCTGTGTGTGCTTGCTTGCGTGCGTGCGCGCGTGTGCGCCAGGTTCTTGTTCTTCATTCCGCCGACGTCTTCCCCCCGCCCGGCCAGCAGAGCACTCCATCAAAATCAGCTGCTGAAAGACACACAAATTGCCCACTGCTGAGTTTTAAGCAGCAATCAATTCCACTGCTTCCACAGCTGGATGGAGGGCGCGGCCGTGGATGGATGGATGGATGGATGGATGGATGAGATTTGGAAAGTAAATAATTCAAAAGATTCAAATAATTCCTCCATTCCTGTACATATAAACAGCTGGGAGGAACCTCTCACCATGAGGAAAGTTTTGAGCCAAGCTGCAGCGCTTCGTGTTCTGTCAGAGGGGGAATGCTCAGCGTTGCCTCTGCCGCTCCTTCCGGGCTCCTTCTTCCCGATCGGGGCGTGGACACGTCATCTCACGATGGCTAACGTGTGTTTTTTGTCATCGGGGAGTTTGATGAATGGAAAGTGGCTTTTTCCCCCTCTTTGATTAGATCGGCTCACTTTCATTATGAAAAGACTCCACTCTCTTGGGGGGGAACCTCACGGCAGATTGAGCGAATTAAGTTTAAATGCACGATAAAACAAACATCTCCATTTGCACAAGATTGATTCACAGTGATCCATAAATCTGTATTATTTCCTCCGACAATCAAGCCGAAAAGCATTTTGTAACTGGCAATATAGGAAAATGGTTAAAAGGCAGTGGTGGAAGTTCTCAGAGCTTTTACCTAAAGTACCTCTAAAGTGGAAATAAATGTGTGTTCTGTGCTTGTCACACCACAGAACAATGTGTTATTAACCACCCAGCCAAATTTGAATGATTAAAAACAAACTGCCGAGTATATATAATGACGTTTCAAAATCGTGATAAAATAGCCAGTACTCCCTGTTGTGAGACACTGGGGGCGTGTCCGCTGAAGATGCTGAAACCACGTCCGATCACGTTAACCGTGTAATAATAATAATAAGAAGAAGAAGAAAAAGAAGATACACACGACACACACACACACACACACACACACACACACACACACACACACACACACACACACACACACACACACACACACACACACACACACACACACACACACACACACACACACACACACACACACACATGCTGCAAATGGTGCCCGGTGAAATGAGAGTGAAATGAGCTCTTGATCCCTCCTGGCTCGTCCTCCTCCAGGGGGGCAGCCAGGAGCGGTGGGCACCTACAGCGACGCCCGGGGACCAGTTACAAATGTCCATCGCTGGTCAGACGACGATGTTCTGCACGTGTTGGGTGGGGGTCCTCCCTGATTTGCCATGGAGGAGACCCCATGGGCGCACGGGGGGAACATGCAAAGTCCACACAGAAAGGGCCCTAATTGGGAGAGCCAGACGCCGGGCCGCTAGCTTAGCTTAGCTTATTTTAAAGTATGTCCTCGTACACGTCATCGAGTCACCATTTAGCCCCGGCCAAAATATACGGACCTCAACAATTACTTTCCAACATGTGTAATGTGGCTCGAAACAAATCACTGAATTCACTTTACACGGACTTTAAGTTAAACGACAAATATGCACACAAAATGACTCCATGTGGAAGTACATAATAACTTACTCTCAAATGTAGGTAAAATAATTAAGCAAATCTTCTTGTCCTATTCAGACTATAACATTGCACAAGGTACGACTGCACCTGATTGCTCAGCATATCCCGATTTGTCTTACAGCTTTTCTCAATTGTTTACACGCTGGCAGCGCTACTTGAGACGCGAGGACCACAACCTGCAACTCGTGCGCCGATCCCCTGAACGAATTGTGCTGAAATGCGCGCGCGTTCCCTGCTTTACACTCCGACTGCAGTTGTAAACCGCAGTTTTTTTCCCACTGCACACCACACACAATTCATCACTTCTGGCACAAATCTTCCTGAACAGGGAACACGCTGCCATTCAGGGCTTTAGCAAGATGGCCACGGGCGGGGTCTCCGTTTTTTTCGGAGCAATGGAGGCCAACGTAGGAGAGAGAGGCACAGCAAGGAGGAGTGGGAGGAGGAGGAGGAGGAGGACGAGGAGGAAGAGGAGGAGATGGATAAGGACGAGGGCGAGGACAGGGAGGAGGAAGAGGAGGAGGAGGAGGAGGAGGAGGATGAGGAGGAGGAGGAGGAGGACAAGGGTGAGGACAGGGAGGAGGAGAAGGAGGAGGAGGAGGAGGATGAGGAGGAGGAGGAGGAGGAGAAGGAGGAGGATGGGGAGGAGGAGGAGGAGGAGGAGTAGGGGGACAGCGACAAGGAGGAGGAGGATGAGGACGAGGAGGAGGAGGAGGAAGAGGATGAGGACAGGGAGGAGGAGAAGGAGGAGGAGGATGAGGATGAGGAGGAGAGGAGAAGGAGGAGGATGGGGAGGAGGAGGAGGAGGAGGAGGAGGAGGAGGAGGAGGAGGAGTAGGTGGACAGCCACAAGGAGCAGGAGGAGGATGAGGACGAGGAGGAGGAGAAGGAGGAGGATGGGGAGGAGGAGGAGGAGGATGAGGAGGAGTAGGTGGACGGCGACAAGGAGAAGGAGGAGGACGGGGAGGAGAAGGTGGAGGATGAGGATGAGGATGAGGAGGAGGAGGAGGAGGAGGAGGATAGGGAGGAGGAGGAGGAGGAGGAGGAGGAGTACGAGGACGAGGACGAGGAGGACGAGGATGAG
>NC_137199.1:21891772-21914272 GCF_960531495.2 Zeus faber
AGATCCGCCGCTCTCCGAGACGCGTTCTTTTTCTTTTCCATCTTCTTTCGAGTGTTTTTGCTTTTTGAAAGGAGCGTATTGAAATGCTCCGCGCTATTTCCACCGCACCTGGAGGGTGCCGCCCCGACGCCGCCGATGAGTGCGTTTAAACCCCCGCCACTCCCGTCTCCCCTCGCTTTCATTACGACATTTCCACCAGTTTTTGATCAATTGTTCCCCGACTCCACCTCGAGTTTGGAGAGGCGGTGATTTCGCGCCCCCCTCCCTCCCTCCCTCCCTCCCTCCCTTCTTGCACTTTTCTTAACTTTCCTTCGCCCTCTCGCTCTTTCTCACTCCCCGCAGGAGAGAGGCAGCACCGCTGAGATGGCTGCGCCTGCCTTTCTCTCCTGCTCCTTTCCTCTCCTCCATCCACCCCTCCCCTTCCTTCCTTCCTACCTTCCTTCCTTCCTTCCTTCCATCGACCGTTTCTCTTTCTTCTTTTCGATGATGCATGTGCCAGGGAGGGAGTAATTGAGGTCCGTCTGCATGAAGAGAAAGTGCCGGATAGGAAAAGGCCAAACTTTGTTTTATTATTGACATAATCCCCCCCCAAAAAAAGCTGGTGCCTGTGAAATCGGATCAATTTTCGGCAGCCTGTCCTGTTATTAAAAGCCGGCCCGAGGGCGAGCGAGGGAGTCCTGCCGTCTTTTTTTGGGGGGAGGAGGAGGAAAGGGGAAGGGAGAAAAAAAAAATCATCCATGTACTGTAGATTTGGTTCTCTCCCAAAAACATACTCACACAAAGACTTTCTCCCTTCCTCTCTCTCTCTCTCTCTCTCTCTCTCTCTCTCTCTCTCTCGCTTCCCCTCTCTCTCTCTCTCTCTCTCTCTCTCTCTCTCTCTCTCTCTCTCTCTCCCGCCCACCCCCGCAGCAGCAGATAAAACACACATCTGCCGTGGATTTGATTTTTTTTAATACCGTCATTACCGTCAAAGGCGCCCGGGGTGAGCCCAACTCTAACACCCTTGGAATGGCGGCGCCGGGGATAGGGACAATCACAGCCACGCCCGAAAACACTTCATCACTGTCACTTTTGGGCAGAATTCAATTTGCAGATGTGGGATTCCCAAACCACCCCCCCACACCCCCAACACCCCAACCAACAACCCTCCACCCCCCCCACCCCCGCCGGTGCCGCCAGTCTAAGCGGCATGTCTGACACACACACACACACACAGACACGCACACACGTAAACGCACGCACACACACACACACACACACACACACACACACACATGCATGAGCATTGCTTTTTATTACATGCCAGAGAGAGCGAGAGAGCTCTGTTACAGTTCCGAAAAGGGAGCGGTTCAAGGAAAGGCAGAAATAGAGAGACACTCCATCACCGTTTGTCATCCGTTTGTCAATCTGTTTGATTGACGCCGTCTTTTTTGGAGTTGTAAGTTTAAGTCTACAAACAGGCGTCTGTCGACTCAAGAGGGACACCCCAGTCTTTCTGGCTTTAAATATAGACACTAGAAACTAACTAGACAAAATATAGCCACTAGAAAGGAACTCACAGGTGGCACGTAACCGCAGACACAAATTATGTCAGAATGGAAACGTCTGCGATGCGATGAGCAAAAAAATTCTGCCTTTGCATCATCATTTGACAGGGAAGCAAGCGTACTGATGCCATTATAAAAATAAAAAGAAATAGGATTATAATGAGAAAATCGTGAAATGGACACGTTATTATGTTAAACGAACATGTTGTTTCATGACGGAAGATCATGCTACACATGTAAAGATGACGTTACATTGAAACAAGTTAATTTTACTGTAAATTGAATTTGTCATTATCAAGAAAGGAGAATGTGCAGCCAGCCAGTCATTATCGCGAAATAATCCCCTGACTGGGTGGTCAGCGCCAAGCTAGTGTCAGCATTACCATGTAGGCCGAGTAATACGACCTGAATACAAGACAATGGTCATTATTCACAGACAGCGGTCACTTTTCCAAAATGACCGACCACTGATCGCAGCTATTGACCAATCAGCATCCAGCATTCCACAGAGCAGAGTATAAGCTTTTATGAACATAATGTTTTTCATGTTATTTTCTTTTTTAATGGCATCAACATACTTCTGTAATTTGCAATATAGCAGAAACATATGAAATCACTCAATACTACAATACATATGTACCTTTTTCACAGCGGGGGGAAAAAAGATTACTTGTCATGGAGATTGCTGCTGTCATATTATCTTTAATCATCTCCACAACACTTTTGTTGTCATGGGTTGGTAAAAGGTATTATTATTAATTACTATGTGTCTATCTGTTGAAATGACATCCACAGAAGGACGGGGAGGGACCAACCTGAAATAAAGACTGCGTGCTTTCTCTTTTCAGCGCAGCGAAGGCAAAAGAATGTCAAAACATGGGCAAAACCGGAAATAATATGATGATTTGCTTATTATAAGGCCTCTCTTTGTAATCTCGCCCGCTGTAGTTCCTCCGCCGTGGCCCCCGGGACCCGAAGGTGGGCGAACCGGACAGGAAAACTACCGGTTACACCGCCTGACATGGCAGTCTACCATTCCCCCGTTAGTTGGAACTCCTCTGAAAACAAACAAAAAACAAATAAATAAACAAGCAAACAAATAAATAAATAAATAAATAAATAAATAAATAGATAAATAAATAAATAGATAAATAACGGCTCCAGGTAAAAAAATTTCGCCCGGCAGATTGACACGCTAATGGCCGCCCTTGATGCATTTGACCACTTTTTGCTTCTTACTTTCAAATCAACACACATAATAGGCGGTGATTACGCCGGCCGTGGGGCTCCCGCGCGACGGCCGCAAATATTTACTCTGAAGAATGGGTCAATTTGGATGCCTTTCAGGACGCCGCCAGATGGGATCGATTAATAATTGCCTTTTCTTCACCAACAATGATTAGTTATTTTGTGGTGTCTGGAACGAATACGTTTGTTTCTTTGTCCGTTTGTTAGTTCGTGTCAATGGTGTCTGGGGTATATATATATTTTTTCCCTCCTGCGATTGCGATTTCTGCCGGAGAGAAGCGCATGGTTAATTGCGTCGAAGCCTTGTTAGAATCCCCTTCAGACTGACAGGTCGCAAATAAGCAGCCGGCTCCATGCAAAGGAGACGGTTTAAAAAAAACAAAAAAACGACGGACGGACAGATGGATGAGAGAGGGGGTGGTGGTGGGGCTGGTGGCGGTGGTGGTGGGTTTATCCCCTCCATCAGCGATGCCGCAGGTGTCCTGCTGTCACGGTGGGCGGAGGTGCGAGGCGAATTGCGGATCGGAGGAGGAGGAGGAGGTGGAGGAGGAGGTTGGCGGGGCCTTCAACCGCCTACCGACTCGATACGGAGAGCAAGGAGCGCCTCATTTGCAGTCCCCAGGCAGGCCCGGCAGAGACGGACATTGTTGATTTGCGATTTGTTCGTTTGGTTTCAGATAGGGCTCCTCTCTTCTCTTCCCGTATCTATATTCATCGGAGGTGCGTTTCCTTCCTTCCTCACACCCCCTCCAATGGTTCCTTAATGAGATGGTGGAGAAATAAAATGAGCATGGGGGGGTGGGGGGTGGGGGGCGGCGGCGGCGTGGCGTCGAAATTGTCCCATTGATTTGGAGGCCGATCCGCATCTCTGTGATTATGAACCCAGTTTGAGAGTGTTTTCCTAAATGGAAATGACTGATGTTTATTGGCCGCTAATAAGCTATTACCTCAACCTTGCTGCCAGCGCGCGGCTGATCCGCTCGCTCGCTTTTCTCTCGCGAGTCGGCCCAGACGGGGGAGGGTGGCGGCGGCGGCGGCGGCGGCAGCTGTGGGGGAGGAGGATTGGGTTGACGATACAGAGGGCAGGGGGGGAGATAAAGGAAGCGAACATCCGTGTTTGTATTTCAATGCGGCGAACGTAAGCCGCAGCTTAAAGCAATTTATATACCTGTGAAAAATGTGCCGACCGGTTAATGGCTGTGGAATTAGCCAGCAACGGAACGGCACCTATTTCAAGGGCAGGGCAGCTTGCAGATATCATCAGCATTTACTGTAATATTGGAGCTGGAGGATAGAGTCCTGTTACAGAAAAGATTAATGAGGTGTGTGTGTGTGTGTGTGTGTGTGTGTGTGTGTGTGTGTGTGTGTGTGTGTGTGTGTGTGTGTGTGTGTGTGTGTGTGTGTGTGTGTGGATATTGTATTTATGTCTTCCTGGAAACGTTGGAGGTTCCAGGAGCAATGAAATTAATATTTCCTCCTTTTTGACACTATATACCACACTTGTATAAATTGTTGGCACTCTGCCGTAGCAGTGCCACCCAGTGGTCAGTTGTGGAGATGGAGGGAAATGGTGAACGCAATCAGACTTGTAAGGTGTGTGTGTGTGTGTGTGTGTGTGTGTGTGTGTGTGTGTGTGTGTGATAGCAGATGTTTGTAAGCTATTGACCACGCCCCCCATATTAATTTTTTCCTATACACCCACATTCCATACTCTCTCAAATGCTGAAACACGTACACCAATATGCACAACTTACCCGATTTGCTTTTTTTTATTATTTGTTTTTCTTCCTTTTTTTTTTTATCAAAAGTGATAGATGAGAGTACGGTTTCGGCAGTATTGATTGCATGCTTTTATGGAATTACATCTTTGGAGCGGTTCTGTGCCGGTGAAGGAAGACAAATAGGCTCGACTGAACGGTCGTAAGCAGAATCCACGGTGGTGCCGGTAAGAGAGATTGGGACGGGGGAGGGGGCGCCCAAGGACCGAGGCGAAGCTCCACCGCCTCAGACGCACATCCATCCCTTCCAAGATAGCAACCCCCCCCCCCAAAAACGGCAGACTTTGGAAATGCAATCCACCGGTTCGCTCCCGTGTTTTTTGATCTGCCGGGGCGGCCGCTGCGGCGGCGGCGGCATGGAGATTCGGCGGCCATTCTCCGATGTAGGAGCGCTCGTATTCCCACAGCGTTTCAATGGACTTGATCTTTTTCCTTCTATTGATTATGATGGGAGCATTTCGCTATGCAGGGGGTTCTGGGGACAACAAGCAATTACGAATTCAATATTGCAAACTTAAACTGGAATGTGTCTTCGTGTGTGTGTGTGTGTGTGTGTGTGTGTGTGTGTGTGTGTGTGTGTGTGTAAGGAGTCATTAATGAGGTTTGACAATAAAGCAGAAAGGAAAAGTGGCTCTTATACAAAATACCCCCCCCCCCCACAGACACACACACACACACACACACACACACACACACACACACACACACACACACACACACCGGCATTAAGGGTATATACCTTTTTTTGGGCATTAACTAATTTACCCTCCTGACTGCCAGGGTGCTGTTGGGGGCACTTTGGTGATGGTGCATTCCATTAACAGAATAAGAAATATGGAGATGGTGCCCACTTAAGCACTTTAACTGCTGCTACTACAAGGACGGCATCCAAACCTCCCGACGATCTGCAACACCCACGAAAAATTGCCGATAACTCCTTTCAAAATATTTAAAAATTTTTTTTTAACGCATCACACAGGACAGAAGAAGGAAAGGTGAAGATCTAATGTTCTGATAGTCCACGAATCTCACTTTTTTTTTGTTTAAATCTTGAGGTGGGTCGGTGGTTGGAGGAAAAAAAAAGGGGGGGTAGGGAACATGTCGTAATTTTTTAACTTGAATCGGATATTTCGTCATCCATGAAAATAGTTTAGAGCAATGAAATCGTGAAATATTTATCGAAATTTTTTGCTTCAATCGCAAAGAAATGGTGACAATTCCGAGACTGAGATACTGTATATGTCTTGGGTTTGGCCTGCAAAGGACGGCGACCATTTTTGAAAAAATAAATAAATAAATAAGATGAAGAAGGAGACGGTTTTGCATGTCGTGTTCTCTGTAAATCCTTCCAATCGGCCGCGGTAATGGAGGCGACCGATCCCCGTGGCTGTTCCTCTTTCTCCGTCTGATTTCACAACAGAGCGATACGCAGGGCATGCAGCCCCGCAGGACCACTGACCAATGGCGACGCACCTTACAAGCAAAGAGATACGGGGGCTTTTGGGGGCGGTCACAGCTGCCGTATCACATTGGCAAATATTCCGACTCATTATTTGAGAAAAAGCTCAGAAACCTGGTAGTGTTTTTTCACAGACCGCCTCGAACGGCATAAAATGTTCGCCAGGCCCCGTTCGACCTTATTTGTTTGCTGTTTATTTGATATCTCTCCATATGAAAGCCTGTTGGTGGGTCTGTCTCGGAGCAACGGGCGGCGATGACACGCGTCACGTAATCACAGACCGAGGAGAAGCGAAACAAAGAGGGAGCGCCCCCCTCTCTCTCTCTCTCTCTCTCTCTCTCTCTCTCTCTCTCTCTCTCTCTCTCTCTCTCTCTCTCTCTCTGTCTCCCCCCCTCTCTCTCTCCCAACTTAAACGCTGCCGTCGGTCTTGGTTAAGGCGGCGGCTGAAGGCATGCATTATCGCCAAAGCCCCGCTGCTATCTTGTGTAAATGGAAATGCGTTTGAATTGTCACTATCGAATGGCAAACACTGGATTCGGGTACCGCTGCGTGGAATATCAGACGCCGGGGGCCCCCGCAGCTCTGGTTGTAATTGTATTTATTCGGGATCGTCGCGAATCCCCCACCCCCCAAACCGCCTGTGCGCGGGGTGTGTTTTTTAGCCATACCTATCAGGCGATAATATTGATATTTGATTTGCTTAAGGGAGGCTTCGCTCCCCGGTAACATGCCTGACACACGTCTTTGTGCCGCTTCTTGCGTGTTTCTCCGTGTGTGCTCACGTAGCAGCGGCAGAATGGGTACAATTTCAAAGGTTGGCCCTTTATCAGGGACATAACCCAGAGCAAATTAAGCCGCATGGAGTCAAATAGCCCCCGATAAGGGGGTCCGAAACGCCTCGGCACGATTCTCCTTCCACCAGGAATCTATAAATGGCCCCATTCACCATCTGTGACCCCGCTACCTGCCACTAAAAGGGAGAGTTATGGCCCTTTGGAAAGGGAGACCGTCATGGATTTTAATTCAAGAAAAAATGTCCTCGGGTTCATCCAGAGCGAATGAAATTATATAGGATCTCTCGGTAACGCGAGGTTAATATGTGATCCATAAGGTCCAGGAACCATCGCTGAGAATGTGCCGAATCAAACAAAACGGAGGCCTGCGAGATCTGCGAGGCTACGTCGGGACGCATGCAGGGGGAACGTGTTTTCCATCTTCCACTCTTTCTCTCTATATCCCTCCATCTCTTATACATACACACACGCACACGCACACAGACACACACACACACACACATGCGTGCGCGCGCACACACACACACGCACACACACACGCATACAGTACAATGAAGGTTGTGATATGTGTCTCTCATTGGTATTCATTGGCCCTGGGATGGAGAGATGGGCATCACAGTTTTCATTTAATCAGTCTGTGTGTGTGTGTGTGTGTGTGTGTGTGTGTGTGTGTGTGTGTGTGTGTGTGTGTGTGTGTGTGTGTGTGTGTGTGTGTGTGTGTGTGCGTTTGTGTGTGTGTGCGTGTGCTGGACGGAGGCTGTCAGCAGATATTAAGGCAGGCTTGTCAAGGTGGAGGAGCAAAGAGGGTATGGAACCTGAAGCTCTGTTAAGTAATTGGATTCTTGTTCAATAAAAGTTTGGCTGAATTTGTGTGTGTTTGTGTGTGTGTGTGTGTGTGTGTGTGTGTTTGGGCATGCCTTTGTATGCTCATACTGTATGCTTCTACAGTATGCCTTATATGCTTGCATGTGTGAATTTGTTGGAGGGTAGTTGAAGGGGGCGTGCTTGTGCGTGCGCGCGCGCGTGTGTGTGTATGTGTGTGTGTGTGTGTGTGTGTGTGTGTGTTCGAGCCTCAATGTGGGTGACACAATTTTTACTTTGACGCGAAGTGTCAAACGCGTCTCCACAGAGTTCATAAACCTTGGTGTGTGTGTGTGTGTGTGTGTGTGTGTGTGTGTGTGTGTGTGTGTGTGTGTGTGTGTGTGTGTGTGTGTGTGTGTGTGTCAGAGTCCTACACGGGCTGATTTTCAAGACCCGCTCCTGACCCGCCAACGGCACATATGGCCAATTAGTTCTGCAACCCAACCCTACCTGTCAACACCAGATCCGCGGCCCGACACGAAACGGCATATCCTAGCGCTGTTTAAATAGTGTGGTTAGGCTTAATCAAATACGTTTAAATTGACCATTTTTGGCCATTTCAAACATGTGAAATAAAGATAATTATTTGAAAACAAAGGTCGTTCAGGAAATCCAGTTTAAATGAGGACTTTTTTGCTTAGTCTCATAATATTGAGCAGCAGATCTCCACAGTTAACGTGCCTGATTGGCTCTCATGTTCCAGAGCCGACACACTAAGCAGAGGTTGTCTTCTTTTGTTGTTGGCCAAGGCTGCAACCGCTCTAATGGTGCGGTCACACCGCCCGCGACGGGGCGCTGCAAAGCGACAGGTTGCAATGCATTTCAAATGGAGCTCGGCTTCATCCGGCTGCAGGGGCGGAGCCACGACCGATGGCGAGCTCACAGCTTCGTGGCGACAAGGAAAGTTGAGCGGGTTTCAGCTTTATGCAAATGAGCAGCGCTGACAATGGGCGACAGCCCATTGGAGGGAAGATATGCTCTCAATGGTGCTGATTCCTATTGTTTAGATGGAAAAACATCACTTTAACTATCGATAAAATAAGGAACACGTCATTTTTCTACGTCAAGTTTCTTCAACAACGACAATTCATTATTTTAAGGGACGGACGGCAAGATTATTTACGTAATTTTTTTTTTTAATTTATTTTGCTAAGTAAACAAACTTCACCATTTCAACAAAAAAATAAGTAGACACTGCACCATCTATCTATATTATGTATATTAAATATGGAAAAGGAGTTTTGAAAAGGAGGTTTGAAATGTTTGGTGCGCACACAACAGCCAGTGGGTTTTGAGCCGACACGCCCACAAACGCCAGAGGCACAGAAGCCCCTTCGCCGGCGGTGTGGCCCTAGCATTATATGTTTTAGCATTGGCAATTCATAAAATCAAGCCAAAACATTGTAGCTCAGCCTACACACCTTCTGTGATTTCATCCTTCTCGTGTGGGTACTCCCTTCCCATTGCCATGGCGATGGATGATGCTCCCGGTGCCGCTCTCGTCGCTGCATTTGCTTTGGGATGACTCCAAATCTATGTTTCCCGCCGCCTTGACCGCCTTATACTCATGCGTTACTTTCAGTAAGTTCCACCTCGTCGTTGGTCCAAGCAAATATTAAATTAAAACATTGAATTGAATCATTCTTATTTTAATTTTATTTTAATATATGTATTATCCAACACCCACGATCCGAACCGAACCAAACCCGTAAATAAAATAAAGGCAAAAATAAACACCTGCAAATCACTTTTTTTTTTTTGGGGGGGGGTCACGTACCCGATTGTGATGCAGGACTCTGGTGTGTGGACACTGCATGTGCAAGCCCCTTTGGCTGGCTTTTTTCTTTTCATTTTTAATTCCCTGGGGTCAGATATGGAGTCGCAGTGTGGTAGCAAATGGTGGATAAAGTAGATAAGCATCACAAAACCTGTGGTCTCTAGCTAAAAACACACACACACACACATACACACACACACACACACACACACACACACACACACACACACACACACACACACACACACACACACACACACACACACACACACACACACACACACACACACACACACACACACACACACACACACACACACACATAAATATATATTTGTCGACACAGAACATTCTTACACACACAGAAACACAGATTGTGTATCAGTGAGACTCATTCTCGGACATGTACAGTGGATAGACACTGTTAAACAAATCAAAGCAATAAATGATTCGGTGACTTTACCAGATAAATAATCCTTTGAGCCCTGCGTTCGGTATATCTACATGATGGAGTGATTTAAATGCTACTACTGTGCAGCCCGGATCAGAGCAACTGAGCATTGGGTTTTTGACAATCACACAATGCCTTGGGATACAAAGGGAACTTTTTTGAATGTCTTCAAATTAGGAGCTACATTTTCTCCTTGTAGAACACCCCTGTCCAGCCTTGAAAACGACGGTCTTGCAGATCATTGTCACGGCTGTGGCCAGGTTTCCTGTTTTGTATATCGTGAACAGTCAATCATGATCTTTTTTGAATAAATGCTGCAGAATTTATAACAAATATGATCTTAGAAAACAAAATCTGAAAGATTGATTCTTTATGTCCTTCATTTATTTTGATCAGATCCAAAATAGATCTGAAGCAGGCCGTTTTGAAATTCTACAAATTCATGTCACACAACCCAGTGTCAAGCTTTTTGGTGCTGATAGTCACTAAAAAGAAATCTATTGAATCGTGTCCTGGAGTATGATTGTCCGACTTTTTTCGTGCTAAGCACAACAAAATTGAAACCAATTCATTTAAATGGGGAGATTTGGATGGATGGATGTATTAACATTTTTAATGCATGGGTTTAAATTTTGTTCTGACTATCACAAATAAAAGTGGGATACTGGTTTAGCTTTTTCTCAATTGAATGGTCTATTAAATTCTAGGTTGGGTGAGAATAGGAATATAGTGTCATACCCTCAGTATTAATTTCATTCATAAGAATTTAACTGGATATAAATATCAGTGTTTGCGTGCCTGTGTACCCATCAGCCAGTGCGGTAGACATTTCCATGGTAACAGCGAGCTCCACCAATCAGAGACACTGTTACACTTAGGACTAAGGGTAGTGTAGTCTCCATGATATCATTATTAAAACATGTTTTTCTTAAAGCGTGATCGGTATCATACGAACTTGTGGCTTCTACAGGAGCAGGAACAAATTATTGTATACCTTGCATAATATTTATGCAATTATTTATAAGCGTTTCAAACTCTAATGTTAACCCTAATCCTAGAAACTACAACAACTACAATTCTGCACCATTTTGTTATGCATCTTGATGCAATTGCCTCAAGGGTAAATTAGTTATATTATTAGAAATCTACAAATGACAAGAAGGTATTGGTGAAAAACTACACGCATGTATTCCTAGGGGTTAATTTGGTCTGGGAATATACCTGGGTTGTCAGAATTTACATATGTAATTTGCAATGCCCTGAATTATATGTCAGGCATTTTGGAGTGGCCCTCTAAAAGTACATATCCAGAGCTGTCCAAAACAATAATTAGATCAACTCAGATATAGGGCTTCAAAGGTGACTTCTGGTCAGAATTCAAGGGTCAATATCATTTCAGGGTCCACTGAAATCTGTCAAACTTACAAATGTTAATCTCCAAGACGAGACCTTTCTAAAAGTATGGTTTTCCGGCACGATCATTGAATCACTTATTCTGGTGGCATGCAAAGTGTGAATCACTCGCAGCTTCTGGCTCTTTTTGTTCACATGTCGAGATCTGAAACCCGAGTGAACGCCCGTGTGTCTTGCTGCGGTTTAAAAGTCTCAAAACGACACAAACTACTCTTTAGTTGTTGGCCGGAGTGACCCCCGACTACTGAGCCATTTGAAATATTAGAGTGGAGAGCTGAAAGAGTCATTAGAGTGGCTAGATACCCATGTAGTTTTGAACTTAAGTTTCAGTTGACAGTATTTGAGAATGAAATGAATTAAAGCAATCATCGCCTGCATTTCCATTCGGCGGGCTCCACACATTGTTTCACTGTGATTTAATTTCCTTTTCACTCGGGGTGCTCGTCCTGATGCTGCTTGTTCCTGCTTTGCAGTGCTACTTAAAACAGCGTTTCCAGCATTTTTTTTTTTTTTGCCAAATGGCACTACTTTGAAAACATAATTGCTGCTGAAACAATGCAAGATGTGGGCCAATTTGGAAATTCTACTAAACAAAATGTTCCGGCTTTTAACACGAGGAGCGACGTGTGATATGTGGGAATAGGAGGACGCAGAGGAAGAGGAGGAGGTGGGGTAGGCAACAAACCTTCAGCACATTCCCCGGTGTTTGCCACCATAGAGGTCAAAACAGCACATAGTTATATGTAGAATAGGGAGTAGAAAGCAAATGAATTCAAACCCCAAATCATGTCCTTTGGGTTGGACTGAAATGTTGGTTTGACAGAAACATAATGAATATAGAGGAAAACTGTTCCAAAATCAATCCAAATGGTTTATTTAAACTCGGCCAAAAACAAGCACATGAATTTCCTATGCTATTAACTGGCAGTATGATCCCTTAACATAAAATCAATACGGTGGGCCTAGATTTACTCAACATGCCCTCTTTTTAACTGCAGCCTGTCTGCATTAACCTCGTCTTTACTAAAGATTTCTGCAAATATACGCCTGTTGAACAGATTTGAATGGATTTAAAATAAACTGTAAGAAAAATCTGAATATTTAACGCTCTTTACTCACAGTATGATCGATAAACATGAATAGATGCATTAAACTTTTTCAGAAACAAAAAGAAAATTTGCCAACACTTGCCTGTCCCTGTAATGGTAAGTTTAGCTCACCATATAGCTGGCAGGAGCAGGGGAAAAAACAGTCAATTATATTACTTTAATATATAAATATAATATATATGAACAATATACAGTATAATACGTATGATGTAATGCAGGCTTTATACAATTCACTAGAGTAAAGAGCATCTGTGATTCTGTGATTAACTGTATCATCTTAATAGTTTAATGCTCTCCACCTCCGAAATCTAGCATATACTTAGTAATACTGTATATCCACATATCATATAATACAAAACAATATAATGTTTTTTAATAAATGTAAATTATTTAGAATTTATAATAATATATAATAAGTAAATATATTTACTTAAATACATGTAAATATACTTCATTATAATATATAATGAAGCATATTTTCATAGTGCTTTTTATGTATGTTTTTTATGTATTGAATAATAATAAAAATCATTTATCTGTATTGTATATGATTAATATTGATTAAATGATATCATATTATATGAGCTATTCAGGGCTGTGTTTCATTAATAGGAACCTAGTGAGGCCAAATATTTTCTTAAAATGGATATTGCACCAGTGTTTCCCCACAGGGATTACTAAAGTGTAAAGTACTATCGTATTTGGATAATTGAATCAGTCGCTAAAGCCTCTAACACAGTTTTCTAGGAGGTCGGGATGCCCATGGTAATTGGCATAACCTACTGCAAACTGGTTTGACTTGGATTATCCCTGAAAGAATTTGGCTCAATTTAAGATGTTCTCTGACAGACATAAAATATACATTTAAAGTTATTCATAGTTAATAGGGCTAGACCAGCGATTCACAACCTATGGTCGGTATTGCAAGTGGGCCGCCAAATCATTGGCAAAACACATCGATTTTATTGAAAAAAATAAGTAAAAAATGATTAATTACAAAAACGTTTTTAAATGTAAAAAAATAGATAAAAATAATTTCATGGTGTTTTTTCTTTAAAACCTTCAAAAATGCTTCATCACTGATGGATAGGAACTTACAGTGAGGAAAAAAAGTATTTAGTCAGCCACCAATTGTGCAAGTTCTCCCACTTAAAAAGATGAGCGAGGCCTGTAATTATCATCATGGGTACACTTCGACTATGAGAGACAGAATGGGGGGAAAGAATCCAGGAAATCACATTGTAGGATTTTTAATGAATTAATTGGTAAATTTATATTGGTAAATATTAATGGCACCTGTTTGAACTCGTTATCAGTATAAAATACACCTGTCCACAACCTCAAACAGTCACACTCCAAACTCCACTATGGCCAAGACCAAAGGACACCAGAAACAAAATTGTAGACCTGCACCAGGCTGGGAAGACTGAATCTGCAATAGGTAAGCAGCTTGTTGTGAAGAAATCAACTGTGGGAGCAATTATTAGAAAATGGAAGACATACAAGACCACTGATAATCTCCCTCGATCTGGGGCTCCACGCAAGATCTCACCCCGTGGGGTCAAAATGATCACAAGAACGGTGAGCAAACATCCCAGAACCACACGGGGGGACCTAGTGAATGAGCTGGAGAGAGCTGGGACCAAAGTAACAAAGGCTACCATCAGTAACACACTACGCCGCCAGGGACTCAAATCCTGCAGTGCCAGACGTGTCCCCCTGCTTAGGCCAGTACATGTCCAGGCCCGTATGAAGTTTGCTAGAGAGCATTTGGATGATCCAGAAGAGGATTGGGAGAATGTCATATGGTCAGATGAAACCAAAATAGAACTTTTTGGTAAAAACTCAACTTGTCTTGTTTGGAGGAGAAAGAAAGCTGAGTTGCATCCAAAGAACACCATACCTACTGTGAAGCATGGGGGTGGAAACATCATGCTTTGGGGCTGGTTTTCTGCAAAGGGACCAGGACGACTGATTCGTGTAAAGGAAAGAATGAATGGGGCCATGTATCATGAGATTTTGAGTGAAAACCTCCTTCCATCAGCAAGGGCATTGAAGATGAAACGTGGCTGGGTCTTTCAGCATGACAATGATCCAAAACACACCGCCCGGGCAACGAAGGAGTAGCTTCGTAAGAAGCATTTCATGGTCCTGGAGTGGCCTAGCCAGTCTCCAGATCTCAACCCCATAGAAAATCTTTGGAGGGAGTTGAAAGTCTGTGTTGCCCAGCGACAGCCCCAAAACATCACTGCTCTAGTGGAGATCTGCATGGACGAATGGGCCAAAATACCAGCAACAGAGTGTGAAAACCTTGTGAAGACTTACAGAAAACGCTTGACCTCTGTCATTGCAAACAAAGGGTATATAACAAAGTATTGAGATGAACTTTTGTTATTGTCCAAATACTTATTTTCCACCATAATGTTGACTAAAGTAAACTTTAGGCTGACTAAATACTTTTTTGCCCCGCTGTATGTTAGGGCGTACTATGTCCAAGCTGGACCAGGATCGACGTGCACCTGCACATTTTTGAACTTGCGGTGATAATCAAAACGGATGGTTGGCTGGCATCAGGCACACTGAAAAGAAAAGAAGCCATTGGTACATCAGCCATTGGGCAGTCCCCCTGCCTGTCAAACAAAGAAGAAAGGTTTGGAGAAAGTATAGCACTGAATATTCGTCATTGGGAGGCACGGAAGACGAACCGTTTCCGCTGTGCGTGGTGTGTTCCGAGATTTTATCAAACGAAGCTCTGAAGCCGTGTAAACGGCGCCGTCGCCTCGAGACAAAACACCAACAGGACATGTCCAAGCCGCTTGAATTTTTCGATAATGAACTCAAGTATCAGCGCTAGAAGAAAGTCATCGAAACGTCATGTATGGGCACCGAGAATGCCAATCCCGATCGGTCCGACAGAGCTGTGCGATTTCTGACGCCTTTCCCCGACGACGTTTCTCTGTGAGGCTGGCTTTTTCGGCGCTTGTGGCGTCGAAGACGAAATACAGGAATAAACCGAATGCTGAGACAGATCTTCGCCTTAGACTGTCGTCCCTTAAACCAGACATCAAGCATTTGGTGTCTGCCAGGCGACATCAGCCTTCTCCTGAGGTGAGTTCATGTTAATGTGCTTCCTGTTATTGTTGGTTTTATCAGCGCTGGCGTGAGTCGTGAGTCTTTCTTTTGTTTTACCACTACTGCACTGTAAGTATGAGAATGTGTATGATTGTTAAAATAATACGTCATCTGAGAACGCGCTGTTTGGCTCCCCTATAACTTCTGGTCGCATGTGGGCCGCAAACACTGTCGAGATTTTCTAGTGGGCCGCAAAGGTTGGGAACCGCTGGGCTAGACAATAGTGACAAAATCTAACATAAAGACAATTTTGACGAAAACGTTAATATTTTGGGAGTAGACCTTCCGTTCTTATTTACATGCAAAGACATATTTGAGTATGGTGGATATTATGACCAAGCAGGTAGAGGCATTGATTAACATTTAACTACACAATTAACTACACAATCACAATTTTTACGATAACCAAAATCCCAAAATGTATACCTACTTTATTTGATTAATTCCCGGGGGAAAATTACGGTGTTACAGCAGCTCACCTAAAAAACAACAACAGACAATAATAATAAAATAATTCACGGTATGCACTGAACCTAAAAAAATAGAACAAATTGGCAATATACAATAAAGATAAAAATAACAATAAACAATTTAAATAAACCAGAAAATAAGTTCAAAAAATAAAATGCATCCTAAAATAAACAAGAAACATTATTAACAACATTAACAAAAAAATTGACCGAAACAAAGGAACAATAAACAGAATAACTATTTAAACAAATGAATTCATAGTTTAACATACTGCTAATTGTATGACTTGTGTTTGTTTTGTTCATCTGTGCACGTGCACCTGGAGAAGCATTCAGCCTCCATTAGTGTGTGAGCGGCGCCGTTCTCTGCAGCTAGGGAGGCTCAAAGTAACACCATAGATCTGACCAGTCAGTCATGCAGAGCGCTAAAGTCCTTCATTTACTCTCCGCACCAGTCCGCCTGCCAAGTGCGCACACACGCACGCACGCACGCATGCACGCACGCACGCACGCACGCACGCATGCACGCACGCACGCATGCACGCACACACAGACACACACACACACACACACACACACAGGCACGCATGCACAGACACACACACACACACACAGATGCATGTACACACAGATGCATACAAACGCATACACATGTACAGTATATGCATACATGGCACAGTTAAGGATGTACGTATGACACACGCACACACACACACACACACACACTCACACACACACACACACACACACACACACACACACACACACACACACACACACACACACACACACACACACACACACACACACACACACACACACACACACGGGGCCCTTGTTTCCAAACTGGAGCCTCCCCACTGCAGCTCTTCACACTCACTTCTCTTTTAGCATCCTTGAAGGGCTAAATGGTGTGAAGCTGAGTGTTGCTCCATCTGTCTCCCGGGTGTTTCGGAGGAATAAGAAAGGGGGAGAAGCAGGGAGAGAAAGAGAGAGAGAGAGAGAGAGAGAGAGAGAGAGAGAGAGAGAGAGAGAGAGAGAGAGAGAGAGAGAGAGAGAGAGAGAGAGAGAGAGAGAGAGAGAGAGACAGAGAGAGACAGAGAGAGACAGAGAAAGAGAGAGAGAGAGAGAGAGAGATCAAGATCGAGATCGAGATCGAGATGGGGGAGGTACGGGGCGGGGGAGAGAGAGAGAGAAAGAGAGAGAGAGACAGATTGGAAGAAGACAAGAGGAGGAGGGATGAGGGGTCAGGACCTATTAAGACAAATCACCAGCGGAGCCATGCTGAGGATCCATCTGTGGACATAACGCCGCAGCAGAACAGTCCCAGCGCCCGGCCCAGAGACATAAATAATGAGGATTAATGAATGAATGTGGTCATGTCACGTTTCCATTCCAGATCGGGGTGGCCATACTGCGTCTAACCTACTGCGACTTAACTAATTTTAAAATACGTTTGTTTTTTTTTTTGGTCAGGAAATGAATATTTCTCGCTATAAAAAATATTTATAATCCCATGAGGATATAGTACAGTATGACCTCCCTGTGTGGCATCACATCTACGCTATGCGACAAACCAAAGCGCACGTCTTCAATGTTACACAAGCAATGTTGCATTTGGGATGAGCCGCGCATAAACATACAAACCGACGTACAAACCGACGTAAGAATCATCATCATCTCTTTCCACCAATACTGTTTGATTTATTGCCCCTTTAACAAGGGAAGGTAAATTGAAAATACCATCAATCATCATCAGTTAAGGATTCAGGATTGTTGTGCGTGTGTGGGCTGCATGTTACGTATTCAAGATCTGTGACCTCCAGGCTGCACAGCGGGGAAAGTAATATTTTCTTTTCTTTATGACATTGGCAAGAGAGAAAAACCCTTTACCTTGGTGGGCCCTTACAGCCCACGAAGGTAAACCTGTTGAAAACACACAAAAGCCGATAAGAGCGGATGTGAACTTGAAGGTTCACATCGATTTCATTCAGTTTGAAATACATTTTTCAGTTTGAACATTACCTATAGCCCACTTAAAAATGCATTTGAAGGGCTTTCACAACGATGACGGCAATGAGCCAGGCTTGGCCAATGTTGATGAAATATCAAATATCACAATTTATTTTTTACCAAGACATCAATAATTTTATGATATATTGTGGATGGCTATCGGTGCTTTTATAACATATTAAAACTCAATAATTATGAGAAAAAAAACAACAATCTATAAAGTTTTCTTTAAAGTTTTTTTTCGTACTACAGAACGACAGTGAAGAATGTAAAAAAGAAGTAACGTAAAATATTAACACAAAACTACATGAAACAAACAATAATAAATTAATTAATTAATTTAGCTGCAGGCAGCACTACGCGGGGTCCAGTTTAGTCATGTTAGGTAAGTATTGCAGGTTTCCGAGGTTCGTGAATCTGTGGTCTGTTATTCAAGAGGGACAACACCACAAACGTTATTATTTATTTAGACCTGCTTGTCATATTTCTTTTGTTTTTGATTTGATCAATATTTTATTTTAGTGAAATGTTTATTAAAGCGGCTGCACTTGTTATATAGTTTCGAACGGAAATTACTCGATTTTAATAGTAATATTCGTAATTTTTATTTATAAATGTTGTATTATTTAGTATGTTTTTATTTATATATTTTTAAAATGGTGTTGACTGATGGGACTTTTTATTATTAATATTTTATTTTTAATATTCAATAGCAAAATATTCTACATCCACATGCCTTGATGATGTCATTCTCTTTGTAGCCTGCTTATCACTTCTTTTTACGCCCAATAAACACAGATAATATCTGACTGGAATCTCTTCCATTTGTCTGGGACATGTTGACCGGAACCAATCTTTTTTAACTGAAACTCGGGCGGCGACGTTTGGAGCAGACCAAGGGACTCTCTCCTTCCGCAAATTCTTTCTTTAATGGCTCTCCTATTGCGGGGGCGGGGTCAGCACCGGCCTCGGGTTGGGAGGAGGGCGAGGGCGAGTTCAAATTGGCGACTTCTTTCCTTGGTTTAAATTTTCGATAGGTTAGGTTTCCATGAAATACGAAAAACGTTGGCGTATTTCTGTGACTAGTTACAGTTTCACAGGTGCTATTTTTCCGACGCATTCCTGGTGCATGAACGCATCACTCATTTGGACATTTGGTCAGGTGGACTCGACGTGGTGACGAGTTTCTGTGGATTAATGTTTTTTTTCCGTGTTTTTTTTATGAATCAGGCAAACCAAGGAGGACCAAAGAGATAAAAATATAAATCAGGTACATAAACGACGACAAAGCGATGGAGTCCACCCTGTGCCCCGGACACCACTGGAATGTACATTCTGAACCATAATCTGCAAATTTGTAGTACAACGTGTGATGACGTCACATAGCGTCTTACTCTAAATCTCATCTTGCTCCATTAGTATTCTAACGTTAGTGTGTCGGTGACCCGCGACCGATTTGGATGAAATATCTCCCGGTATGGCCCGGTTCTAACGACACCTCAGCCATGTTTGTTCTGTTCCAAATACGGGATGCAGCCAAGAATATACATCTAAAAAATATTTAAATTGTGCAACCGGCAAGCAGCCTTTTGCAGTGAGGCAGAATGTGCAAAAGTAATGGGATGTAAATATATAATAATTGAATATATACAGTGGATGAGGAGATGGATTTGCAGGTACAGACATATCACCCAGTCATTGGGTGACATGGGATTCTTTACTGTAAGGCAGCCTTGAACTATATTAACATTCAACTATATCACGATATTACGATAACCAAAATCCTCGTCGAAATCTAGCCTCATATTGCGATATTGATATTATATCAATATATCGCCTATAGCCCTACAATGGGCAAACCACTCCTGTGATGGTGATGATTACATTGATTCATAAGTTACTAAACATCAGTCATCAGACATGGTTGCAGGTAAAGCACTTTCTTGGTGCATTAAAGTCACAGGAGGAGACGAAATTCTCATTAAACCACTTACTTACACTGCAGAAATATAAATTTTGCTTATAATGGGACAGTATTTTACCGATCATTTGGGCGCGTGGGGATTTCACTATTTTCCTCAGAATTTAGAAAGCTGACATATACCGTTTTGGCGAGGGGGGGGAGACGACAGGTGGCAGACAGATTTAGCTTCCTTATCAAACTGATAAGGCGTCTCCGCTGCTGTCTGAACTCCTCGCAAGGCAGCTAGAGATCCTGCAGCGGACCATGAGAGCGTTGGAGAGGGTTCAGCAGAGAAAACCAGTGTTTTTATTTTTTTATTTTATTTTATTTATTTTATTTTTTTCTTGTACAGAGCCGGTCTGCAGGTCTGTCAGCGGTGCAAAGTAGATATGTGTGAGGAATAGTCTAGTGCTTGAAGCTTGTTCAGGGATAAAGCAGGTCCTTCCACCGTTGGAGGAAAATACCGTAGATGATGCAGAAAGCGCTTCAAATCACCTCACACGCGTGGATGGGGTTGTCGACTTTTACACCCTTTTGTACCTGTAATGTCACAGTGCCGGAAAATAAATACTGAAGAATTCTGACTGCGAAGCGCGGTTATTTCGCAAAATATGCATGGCTCGCCAGTATCTTTCCATGTTTAAGTATTCACGGAGCTTCTCGTGCCCTTGACGGCACGATTATGTGGAGTAATTGTCAGGAAAATACCTTACATGTGGCACTGATGCCAAATGCATCAATTCTTTAATCTGTTTGATTAAAATACGACCCTGCTAAACTATAAGTGGAAATCAGTGAGATGGTCAGTGTTGGGTGGATTACACTCTTTTTTAATTTTTTTTTTATTTTAAACCTGTGCTGTCAGCATGCTGGGCATACAACACAGAATATTTGTATGCCATTGCATTCAGGACAGAGTTAGTCTGCAAGTGGAGTTCAAGTTCTCAACCCGCAATGCAACTCTTTATTAATTCTTAAATCATCAAGAACTGCTGCAACAACTCTGTCCTGTGGACGACCTGTAGAGTGACAAGAGCACAGTTTTTGGTTTGGAACTATTTATCATGTTTGGGTCTATAACCAACTGATCACTACTCCAAGAGGGGGAGAATCACCACGGTGAGACAAAAAAACATAAAAACAAACAACATTTACACAAATACATGAACATTGGACGACAACATGTATTAAAAAACAATTAATCAGGTCCAGGAAAACTGGCACTAGAACTGGTCACGTGGCCTCTTCCTGTCATAACTATGGCAGTAAATGAGGGAGGAAAGGAGAGGAATGCAACCAGGAGGGTGCTGGGGTGCACTTGAAGCAGGTGTGTGTGTGTGTGTGTGTGTGTGTGTGTGTGTGTGTGTGTGTGTGTGTGTGTGTGTGTGTATGTGTGTGTGTGTGTAAGATTTCCACTGGTGAGTGTATATGACTTATCCCCTTTGGTACTGGTGTAGAAGGTCGGTATTATGTTGCGGCGCCTCCAAGCGGCGGAAGGGGCCCCGAAGTCCCCCGAACTCCACAGCCCCGTGGACACCCCTCGGCTGCAGGAAATCCCCTGGTATCCTGCCCTGCGGCCACAGAAGACCCCTGGGCTCCCAGAGAAGCCAGAGGGCCGTGGAGCAACCCCCACGCCCAGCCCCGAGGAGCATGACCCAGTCCCAGGGAGCACGAGGAGACCCCGCACCCCAGGGGCGCACACATACAACCAACCCCCAGGGGCAGGCACAAGACGCAGCTGCAGGCACGGAACCTGGGCCACGGGCGCAAGGCACGGGCCGCGGGCCTGGATCACAGCCACACGGCAACAGACCCCCCACCTGAGCCGCCCGCCATGAGTGCCAAGTGCCCATACACGTAGCAACAAGTTCCCAGTGCAGGCCACCTCGATGTTACATCCCCCCCCCGGCGAGGCCGCCATGTATACAGGCCCTCCGCCACCCCCAGCACCCGGGGAGCCCACTGCAGAGAAGCCGCGCCGCAGAGGCAAAAGGCCAACAGCCGCCCCGCACACCCCAACCCACACCCATAACGGCAAGCAGTCCCCTAGGGGCCCTTAAAGGCACCCGGCGGCACTCTCCGCAGCCCCGCCAGGCAGCAAGCCACCAGGTGGATTACACTCAAAGTCTCAGAATTCCATTCCCAATGTTGCAGTTTGCAATGTAACGGCCGCCGTTCATATCCTGGGTGTTACCCTATCACGCATTCTTGGCGGGAAAGGCGGACCCCGCCATCAACAATGGAAACCGCATAATATGGGAGCACATGCAAATACACTGAATGGCTATTTCTCATGATGTGGCGGCTGAATAAATATGGGATCAAACATTGGGATTTTTTTAAATCCAAATAAGCTTACTGATTACCACTTTAAGTAAAGGGGATTGGACTATTGCATACTTTTTTTTTTGATGAAGCACATGGATCACAAAATTGGATCCAGCATTTGAAACGACTGCAGACTCATAGAGTAGATGAGATGAGG
>NC_137199.1:21919272-21954272 GCF_960531495.2 Zeus faber
GTCTCCCCGTCAGCGGCGCGTCGACGCACTCGTCGGGTGCCCTTAACTCTGCCCATCAGGCCTTGGCATTTTCCAAAATGCCATTGTTCCCGAATTACGCTCGGTGGGGGAGGGGGGATACATATGTATGCATGCTTGGTCACGTCCGCCGCCATTTAGATGCACCAGCTTTCTCCCACCGCCGAGGATTAAAAAAAAAACAAAAAAAAAACAGCCAGCATTTGGGCCGGGGCGTAGCGTATGTGTTTCGTAGCGTATGGGATGCCTGTTGGGTGGGGAGAGAGGAAGAGGGAGGGGCCACGCCGTTTTTTCGAACGAGGTCTTCGATGCCGCCGGGAGTCACGCCTTACGTCGACGGCGTTTGTGCGAACGCCGCGGCCGGTGACTCAGCACAGTTTGGGGGTTGTTTTTTTTTTTTTTTGGGGGGGGGTGGGTGGGTGGCAGCGAGAGACGCCGGCGCGTCGGATGGACGGGGGATTGTCGTCGCTCTCTGGTTGGCGGCGAGGATTTGGGCAGATACGTCTGCCGCTATCAGCCCGACAACATCTGTCAGTTACGCTGATCCGTCGCCCGTGTATTTCACTCGGCGTCGCCCGGATACAGCGCCGAGGGCTGAGGATATCAGGTCTATATATTCGAGACCGGTTTCTATTTACGTTTCACTACATAGCCTTCTTTGTGAATTTTTTATCTCGCCGTGACGTGTTTTATTTTCACCCTTGCGTGTCATGCTGCTCTTCCCCTCCTCGCACATTCTCCCAGCGTTTCACAGAACAACAGACAAAAAACCCCACCCAAAAAAAAAAAACCCGCAATGAATCAGGCTGTACTCATCAACAAAGGATTCCTTCACTCATTATTCATTCTGGGTTCTCTAAAAGTGGGGGCACCCGTCAGTTCGAAGGGTATTCAAGTATTCATCGGTTTCTTTTGAACGCCGGGATGTTTAGCCTCGTTACCAGCCCGGAGACGCGGCGCGCCGAGCGGGGCCCCGGATTCCGCCGCGAGTCAGCCGCTTTATTTACTACCTCCATACCCTCTCCCACGTATGCGTCTCCTTCCTCGTCTCACGCGGACACAAACAGCAGTGTTTGTTTTTATAGAGACAGCAAATCGTACCGTACGCGAGGCTGGTGGACGCTTTTTTGACCCCTAACAATCCCGTTGCACACCCCCGACCCCCGTGGCGTGTGAAGTTTCCAATTGTTTGTGTGTGGGTGTCTGCGGCAAACCGTCCATCTGACACGGAATATGCTTTGATTTATTGGAGAACTGCTCATTTACTGGAGGAAGAAGCTCGTACATGGATGATGTGGTGTTGTGTGTGTGTGTGTGTGTGTGTGTGTGTGTGTGTGTGTGTGTGTGTGTGTGTGTGTGTGTGTGTGCCTGTGCCTGTGCCTGTGCCTGTGCCTGTGCCTGTGCCTGTGCCTGTGCCTGTGCCTGTGCCTGTGCCTGTGCCTGTGCGTGTGTGTGCGTGTGTGCGCGTCTGTGTGTGTGCGTGTAGCCAATGCAGCCCAGACTGCACTGAGTTTTGGGGTCAGACTTGGTTCAAAATTGAAATGATGTCGCGCTCGCTCGCAGTTTTCTCTCCTTTCGACTCATTCTCTTACGCTCTCCGCCCTCCTTCTGCCGCCGCCTTTGTCTCATAATTTGTTCACCGGGAAAAAAAAAAAAAAAAAAAAAAGCCTCTGATCGTCTCCGAAGGGTTGTCGTTGAGACATGAATTGTGGAGTCGAACGGCGTTCAACCCCGTTAGACTTCTACGGCATCGTGGCGCTGGGAACAAAACACCGAAGCGGCTCTGTGATTTGTAACTGAACGACTGGTCTGCCAATTAATTTACCAGATTTCCATACGCGGGGGAGGGGGGGATCAATCGCTGACGCACCGATGGGACGGACCCCTCGTGGCCCCTGGGCCCCGGTGTCCCGGTTGCACCGTCGGTACTGACGCCACTGTGTGGGTTGCTCGCTGAAAATATGTTTAATTCCTCCAGTTTGACAGCCCCCTGAAAAGGGTTTAGCCGTTTGACTTGACAGACAAGACTCTTGGTTCATCACTGGATTAATTCCGTTCTGTGCGTTTGTCTTCACGCCGACTTATGTTTCCCCCGGCGTTTCACTCCTGGAGGTTCTGTTGCTAAGAATACTTCTCTGGGTGACTGGTATGTTCTTTTCACCAAAGAACAAACTGTAAAATAGGCCGACGTGTGGTGGCGTCAACATATCCTTCGTACCTGTCACTGTGTATTTGAAATGAAAGCATCAAGATGGCTCCGTACCCGCCTCTTAATTGAGCGCTGCAGGAATGAGTCCCGAAACCCAGAAGTGAGTTTGCATTTTTGGACATCCGGTTCCCTCGTCCGGAAGTCAAGGGGGCTTTTGGAAGGGTTTTTGGTTCAATGCCTGAAACGGGGTCCGTGGTAAACGCAAGCTTAAGAGATGTTCACGTTTTGTTCTACGACATGAAATACGTCGGTGAATTCCCCGCTGGTGAATTTTTAAGCTTTTTTTACGCGTCTTAAAAAAGAAGGTCGCCAACAACAAGAAGAATCTTTAATTATCACACAACACACCACATGCACATGCTTTAGAGGGTGGCTGGTGAAATGAGGCCTCTGCATTTAACCCATCCTGGCTTGTCCTTCCTCCGGGGGGGCAGCCGGCAGCATTCGTCGACACGCCCAGGGACCTGGTAACGAGTGTCCATCGCTGGTCAGATGATGATGATGGAAACCTGAAAACGGAAAGTCGTCTGCTCACTAGTCCGTCTTTACTTTGCAGCGTTGTGTTTATAACTGCGATAACTCAAGCTTTCCAACTTGTGTGTGTGCGCTGGTGTATATATATATATATATATATATATATATATATATGCTGTATACACCGGGACCCTTAAGTGTACTGCCAGTCATGCACCCGCACATCTATGCTCTTATGCACTTGCCAAAGCTATTTTCGTCAGGATGGGGGACATTTATTAGGGGTCCATCCTGTAGGGGCCCAACTTTTGGAGTAAAGGTCTACGGAGCAGGACGATCGCCAAAGGTACGGACACGATCGAGGTGTCCTTAGAACCGGTACGTCGAAGATGTCCTGGTTCAAGTTTAGTCCGAAACGATGCACATACGGAGCAGAAATTAGTGAAGAATGGTGGTGGAGAATCTGTGGCCTGGTTGTGGTGGGCTGGTCTGGGTAAAAAAAGTCCAGGGCCATTTATTTATTCCCAATCTGTCCCTGTTGGTGGGGTCACACTGCCGGCGACGGGGCTTCTGTGCCCCTGGGATTTGTGGGCTAATGGCCCAAAATTGACTGGCTGTTGCTGGCATCAAACATTTCAAACCTCTATCCAGTTCCATACTTAATTTACATTATATAGATTGATGGGGCTGTATCTACTTATTATTTTTTATTAAAATGGTGCAGCGGTTTACTTACCAAAATCAATTACCTCACCTCACCTTACCTTACCAAATTACTTCAAAAATCTTGCCATACGTCCCAGAAAACAAAGAATTGTCCTTGTTGAAACATAAAATGACATGTTCCTAATTTTATCGATAGTTTGTGAAGTTTTTCTTTAAAAAAAAAAAATGGAACAATGCAGTGGTCCGTGCGTTTTCCAAGGCTCAGCGCCATTGAGAGCGTATCTTCCCTCCTACTGGATGTCGCCCGGCGCTCTGCGCTGCTCATTTGCATGAAAGTTGAAACCTGCTCAACTCTACTTGTCCCCGTGAAGCTGTGAACTTGTCCCCGGGCGTCGCTCCGCCCCTGCAGCTGGATGAAGCCGAGCTCCGTTTGAAATGCATTGCAACCTGTCGCTTTGCAGCGCCCCGTCGCCGGTGGTGTGACCGTACGATGACCCTGCACCCACCACCGGTGAACTGATGCCAAAACCTCATTTTCTATTTTGTAAGTGCATTAGTTATTTATGATTTAATAAATATTGGTTAAACGTTAGTCTTTTTGTCATATCCCTCCTTAATGATAGGTAGGGTACCTTTGATCAAAGAGATGATCCTGGACTACAGGAAACGACATCGGGGGGGACACACGCCCATCCACATCGACGGAGCTGAAGTGGTGATCAGTGATGACCTCTCCTGGTCCAGGCAATCGGACGCGGCAATAAAAACTGCCCAAAAGCGCCTATTCTTCCTGAGGAGACTCAAGAAGTTTGGCATGTCTGTCAGGACTCTCACCAGCTTCTACCGATGCACCATTGAGAGCATCCTCACTGGCTGCATCACCGCCCGGTACGGCGGCTGCTCCGCTGCTGATTGCAAGGCGCTCCAGAGGGTGGTGAAGACAGCGGGGCGCATCATTGGCTGCCACCTTCCCTCCGTGCAAGGCATCTACCGCACACGATGCCTTCGGAAAGCACGGAAAATCATGAAGGACAACAGCCACCCAGACAGACTGTTCACGCTGCTGCCATCTGGTAAACGTTACCGGAGCATCCGGGCACGGACTACCAGACGCACGAAGAGTTTTTACCCTCAGGCCCTCAGGCTTCTCAACCTGCAACATCTGTAGTCACCAATGTAAATTAAATGTACATCACCACAACTACATGTACATATCCACCGGCACTCCTTCACTTTATATTTATATCCATATCTTGTGCAATGGACTGACCTATTTGTGTTGTAACTGCTACAATGTCCGATTTTTAGGATTATTTTCTTATTCTAATTTTATGTACATACACTGCGACCTCTTGCCCGTCGACTCTTACTTTTTTTATATTCGACTCTTACTTTATTAAAAAAAAATTATTTCCTCCTTATATTTGCCTTGTTATTTTATCATTTTATGCCCACTACGTAGTTGTTGCCTGTCATGCCCCAAGAATTTAATTGTACCGAATAACCCTGTGTTGTACTGTACACTTGACAAATAAAACACTTTGAACTTTTGAACTTTTTGGTTTTATTTGAGGTTCATAACAGAACATCGTACTAAGCAGTTGTTGGCTCATTAGTTTGTGACTCACATGCACTAAAATTCACCAGCATGCAGGAAATTAAGTATTTTGGGAAACTGTAATACATACCAACATGAATAAATGGTCCTTGTGTATTGCTGCCTGCAGCTATATTTATTATTATTATTATTATTATTATTATTATTATTATTATTATTATTATTATTATTATTATTATCACTATTATTATCACTTATGTTTGGCTATCTTAATATTATATTATATGTCGGCATTTCCACCATGCGTGACCGATACTCATCATTTTCAAGTATATTATTATTATTATTATATATATATTTTTTTATTATTATTATTATTGTGGTGGAAACCAGGAGAATTTGTTTGGGAATGTTAAATAGCGGGACATTTCAGTGTTTTACAGATATTTGTCGGGACTCGGGACACAACCTGGTCTGGTCAGTTTGTTTATTGCCGAACTTTCGCTCTTTACTTCCGGGGCGATTGAATTTACGCTTCAAAAAATTAAAAAGTGGCATTTGTGAAGATTATCTCGCTGAATGTGCAACTATCAGACTTTTGTTTGCTGCAGAGCTATTGTCTGCAATAATCCAAATGAAAATAATCGGAAATAATCCGGCGGAAGAATCCCAGCAGCAACAATCCTATTTGTGGAGGGAACCAGGGCGATGCTGACTTCCGTGTTGGCCTCCACAAATACGTCATCCCTGCACCACTCTTAAGAGGCTGGATCCAGGAGTTTCAAACATTGAGTGTTTGCTCACTATTTTAAAAATGGATCATGGTTTTTTTTCCTCCTCCTTTTTTTTTTCTCTTCCAGGAGCTCCAAGTTGAACGAATGAGACGAGATATGTAATGTTTATCCTCAGCAAAAAATGCTTTGACTTGCACACTTCACACCTCGGCCTCCCGTCCTGCTTTTGGTGGATTCATAATTAATGATCTATGAATGAATAATGTATTTTCATTCCTCCCTCTCGAGTAAAACAGGAATTTGTGGTCTGTAACAATGTCCACTAAACTCTGCTGCAGGTGTACAGTATCGTACACCCTTCTCTCTTCCTCTTTCTCCTTTATTTATACATTCTCCTCTTCTATTCATTTCCCCTTATCTCCTCTCTCCTGCCCTCCTCTGCTCTCCTCCTGTCCTCGCACGAGCGGCTTTCTCTCACATACCTCCCCACACTTCCATTCCTTTCCCCTATTTCCCTATTTTCCCCTCAATGATCGTGCACTTACTCTCACCATCCCCTGTTTGAAAGAGAGACGACCCATTAATCAGCAAATAGTGCATTACCTTTGTAATTAACATTCAACTGGGTTTCACCCAGTAATATTTCATTAGTTTATATGCAAATAATTTTGAGTGATTGCCTCATTTGGTCTGTGAGTGCAATGATGTATTGGCCTAGCAGTGGGTGAAAGAGTGTGTGTGTGTGTGTGTGTGTGTGTGTGTGTGTGTGTGTGTGTGTGTGTGTGTGTGTGTGTGTGTGTGTGTGTGTGTGTGTGTGTGTGTGTGTGTGTGTGTGTGTGTGTATGCGTGTTTGCGCGTGTGTGCGCGTGTGTGTGCGTGCGTGTGTGTGATGTTTATGTAAGTAGACTTTTTTTTCAATGTGTCTGCCTCCCCCGCATTATTTCTGTCGCTGCCTTTTCTGTGCCCGCCTTTGCCTTTTCTGTCTCAAATAAACATACACGGTATCATACACAAAAGGGTGATGGACGCTATAAAGTACATGTCTAAACTATCTACCCACAGACAGTGGGAAATTAAAGCATGTATATCCTAGTACCGTGTTTTTTTTCGTGTGTAGGGATTGAACAAACTAGCAATCACTGCAGCAAATTGAGGGTCAAAATAATGTGGAATTACCGCCGCTTCACCCAAAAAGCAACTCAACTGGCAACCGACACTAATTACCGCCTTTCCAGTTAATTTGAAAAACGCCTGTAAACACAGAAGTGAAATACCTTCAAGGCCCGTCTGTTGATATTTATTAAGCGCGTGGAAAAAACATACTGAATCTTTTCCGCCATATACCGAATCTTTAACGTGCAAACTCCTATTCCTTCTCACAGCAATGTTTTCTTTTTTGCATTTCGCAGGTTTGTGATGGAGGCAGAAACGCACGGGGTTGCTCCCGGGGCGGGGTAAACAAAAACACAGCCCCACCGAGCGTGGAGATTGACGGCAGAAGAAGGGATATCGCTCAGAGAGAGAGCGAGAGAGAGAGAGCTGACACGGTGTTAAGCGTTTAACATCAGAGCTGGTATCGCTCCATACGCCGATAAACAAAAAGAATCACGGGCAATCGCAAATTGAGCATCAGCGGTGTTCCTTGCAATAAATAAATAAATAGTTACAGGGCAGGGGGCGATATTTAATACGATGACCCTACCCTACTGAACTGTGACGGGATTGTAGAGTCCTTGGGTCGATATTGCAATATTTAGCGGCATTCCTTTTGGGCCCAGACTAAATACACTTTGTGATTTGTTTTTATCACGGCATATTCTTTCATCAGCAATGCATTATTTGTCTTCGAAAGAAAGACACGTCTCGTGTAGATTATAGACTTTGTGTTTTTCGGCCCAGATCTCTCCTTGAAGTTTGATGATTATTTATCTTGGCTTAGCTCTGGCTATTCTTTTACAGCTATACAGCCAGATAATACATTTAACAAACAGATCTCACAAAATGTGTTTGCATATGTACTGTGGGTGTATGTGTGTGTGTGTGTGTCTGTGTGTGTGTGTGTGTGTGTGTGTGTGTGTGTGTGTGTGTGTGTGTGTGTGTGTGTGTGTGTGTGTGTGTGTGTGTGTGTGTGTGCTTGTGCATGCGTAAGGCTGCCTGGGCGCGCGTGTGTGTACTCATTTATAATGCATCGAGCCAAGGAGGTGGAATGAGATTGGATGTGATGCATGTCAGGAGTTGGTCGTCACGACAACTCAAGAGCAGACCTAACAAGAGGTGGCAGATCACTGCGTGTGTGTGTGTGTGCGCGTGTGGGTGTGTGTGCGTGCGCGTGTGTGCGCATGCCTATTCTTACATGCAGTTGTCATCATGTGTGCGTGTTGGAACATTCTGGGAAGAGTCAGAGGAGGGGATTCCCAAAAACCTTTATCTGGAAAGCTGAGATGAACACTGTGAGACTATTTGAGAAAGTCTCTAAGATCTAGGTATAGTGAGTTTACAAGTGAGGCACCAATGAACTGTCGACCATGTTAAATTCGAAGTTAAGAGGATTTTAGCAGCCGAAAAGCAATGCATCAGTTGGGTTGAGGAAGATGAACTGTCTAGTTTGTCTGTTTCAATGTTGAATGTCGTCACATGGTTCTTCTTCTTGAGGTGGATGTGTGTTATTCCACTATGTGGCCGTTTCGCCGACCACGTGCCACTCAAGTGGCGTGTTCAGGGACCTCCGGAACGGAGACACAGACGACGGGGTTGTAGACCCCAGTTTATTGTACAGAGAGGGCTAGTTGGAGTTAGCCCAGGAGCAGATAGACATGTGTCATGACACGGGCTCCTCTCTCCTGAGTGTGTGTGGGGATGGGGGTTTCACCTGCTGCTTGTTACACCAACCAAGGAGCAACAGGTTTGCAGCCACTCTGATCCCAATTAGATAGATCTAGGTCAGGTGTGGCTGCTCCAACCCCACCATCCCCACACCACATACCCCCAAAACAAACTGAGGCTAGGGAGAATACCAGGCTGAAGCCAACCCCCCACATCACCACCAGGCAGAGAACAAAAATGAAAAAAAAAATGCCCATAACAGACTCTGAAACAGGGTTGCTATACCTGAAAAGAAAAAGACAGACTCTGAAACAGGGTTCCCATACCTTTAACCAACAAATGTCCAAAACTTAACTTAACTTAACTGGTCCCCTTCCAGGGGACACATGGAACAGCATGGTCCACCGGCTTCCTTCCCTCAGGGCGACGACAGACTGCCCCCTCCTCCCTTCCGGAGGGTGCGGCCTCAGGCTGCTGCGCTGGCTGGTGAAGGCATGGCTGAACTTGGCTGTTGCGGGGGCTGCTGGGAGGGGTGGCCTGGCTGCCGGATGGTCCCGGCGGTGGCTGCTGGGCGAAGGAGCTAGCGGGCAAGTTACCTGTGGCGGTTGCTGCGCCTTGCTGCGCCTGCTTCTCCCCCGGTCCTCCGTCGGACACCCTGGGTGCTGCTGCTGCCAGCCAGGAGAGGGTTAGAGCTGGGGCCGCCCGATGACCCGCTGGTGGTTCAAGGACGTCTTTGGACTCTGTGTCCCTTCCCCCGTGCCAGAGAGTCCCTGTTCAGGTGCCAGTGTGGCAGTTTCGCCTCCCACTTGCCACCCAAGTGGCCTGTTCGGGGAACTCCGACAGAGACACAGACGACAGGGTTGTAGACACCAGTTTATTGTAGAGAGAGGGCTAGTTGTAATTAGCCCAGGAGCAGATAGAACATGTCATGGAACAGGCTTGTTTCCTGAGTGTGTGTGGGGATGAGGGTTTTACCCGCTGGTCATTAGACCAAGCAGCGAGCAACCGGTATGCAGCCACTCTGATCCCATTCATCTAGATCCAGGTCAGGTGTGGCTGCTCAAACCACACCATCCCCACACCACACACTATTATTAGCTTATATTATGATCATTACATGAGATTAATTGATCAAATAGTTAATATTATTTGTAAGTATTTTCATGGAATGTAATCATCAGCTACATTTTTATGATAGTGCATCCCCAGTCTAATTTATCAAACAATACATGAAATGCATATTATCTACAGTTACATAAATGTATAGCTTTGTGGGGTTTTTCAGCTCAACCACATTAAACACTCTACTCTAAATATTCTACCATAACCAAAGGAAGGCTTTTATGTTTGGTCCTCCATGCAAATGTGTGTCTGTGTTTGTTTTTCTATACAGTAGATTAAAGGAAACCAGTGTTTTGTTTTGTCCCTGTGTATGTGTCTGTGTATGCATTGTGGATAATTTACTGTAGTCTGGAAAATCAAATGAATAAAAAAATAAGGTTACCAAGATGCACGATGTTGGTCAGAACCATTCCGATTAAAATGTATCACATGCACCCTAAATGGAGGAAACCATAGGAAATGGTTATTCAATGTAATGGTAATGCAGCTATAAATTTAATATAAAAGTACATGATTTATCGGTATTGCCGAGTTAATACTGGGGAGAATGTAAATTATCTCCAATAGTTTGACATTTCTGTTTTTTATTTTTTTATTTGATATTTTATTTGATATTGATAAGTCAACAAGGATCGGATTTATTTGAATTTGAACATGCGCACACACACACTGACACACACCCACACACACTTGGGGACAACGCGTGAAATTGCCTCAAGCTTACACTGCAGGACATGAAGCGCGCATCCCAATAATTGGGAGTGCATGCGGATATGCTAATGTTGACTTTTATAGTGGCCATAACCACTCAAATTATGATTTCTGATTAAAAGTCAGGAGTGATTTGTGTTTTCCTCTCTTTATCCTGTTTGGTATTATACACTGTTATTGCTTAGGATCAAACAGTAGCTTGATAACTGGGTTTGTGACAAGGCATGACATCATTTGTGATAACCTATTCCATAATAAAGTGGTTATTACAACCAGATATGATCGGAATGTATCAACACATTATGTAGTAACAAACCGAAATAGCTGTCTTCATTTATATAAACCGTCACACTATAGTACTTGATAAAATGTCACTTTGTTTGTAACCCCTGCGTGTAATAACCACCCTATCATGCAAACGGTTATTAGGGAATACATTACCAAATGATGGTGTTATTACTTTATGAAGGTCAAATGTATTAAAATTTGGCCAATGATTACAAAATGTGGCATTGATACATAATTGTTAGAGGGTTTTATTAAATGAGGGTCTTGCTGGTCATGCATGGTCATCCTGTACAAGCAAGGCCACCCTTTGTATTGCAACACACACAAGGAAATTCCCCAGCTTCCATAAAACAACAATCCGACTTTGGTTGCGCGCGTGCATGTGTGTGTGCACGTAACAATCTATTCGTGACACTCTCTAGCTGCAAGGATCGGTGCTGCTACCGCGGCTGACACTCAGGCAATATTGTTACATGACAATTGCCAATGTGTCCGTTCGGGCTGATTCATCGGCGCTGCGTCTGGGACCGCGCCCGGGAAGGAAGGCTCTCCATCACGCTGGAAGTGAGGACACGGCCGACAGTTGTCCAATATGCAAACTTTCGGTGTATATTTATTTGCTCCTTAATGACCCCCAGGTTCAGACCGGGTGGGCGGGGTGGGGGGGGAATTTGTTCCGGCTACTGAAAATCCAACAGAGTCATTTTTCCTGGTGCTCATTCGTCACCGGCACATCAGCCCCAACGGCTGCGGCGACTGTGACGGACTAGGAAGTTTTCCCTTTCCACTTGTGATGAATGCCTTTCAAAGTTTACCCTTTAATACGAATAAGTGCTTACATCACCCATAACACCACCACCTACACCACACCTCCAGACCCTCTCCGCTTCCTCCTTCACCAACCCCCACCCATCTCACCCGTCACCCTCTGCTTTAATCAGCGTAATGCCGACCCATCTCTGCACTGCAGGCTAGCTCAGATCAGTCAGGTAATGAGATCACAGATAACTTAGCAGCGGTGCTGGGGGGTGGGGGTAGGGGGCTCAGGACCCACTCCCAGGAGGCCTTTAGAAGCTTTTAGGAGGCCGCTCAAGCCAGTTGGGGCCGTAGCGCGCCGTACCTCGATCCGCTTCTCCGTGAAAGCCGCCGTGCTCTCAGCCTCCCGTGTCAGTTGGAACGAGGCCCGGCCCGACCGAACCCAGGCGGCCGTGACACAATGTGGACGCGTACGTGCGCCGCAAGCAGCGGCCTCGGGGGGCCTGGCTCGTGTGGACGAGTGGAGACGTTTTCGGTTCCTCCTGACTGGAGGTGTGCGCTGGTCGTCGACCCGAACCTCCGCCCATTTTATTATGGCTGATTGGGTTCGACTCGGGTCACAATCTATTGCCCCGCGTCCCAGGTCTGTGTGTCATTATGTGTAACACCCGAGTGGATCTGAGAGGAGGCTCAATCAGTAGTAGTGGAACATTACTCTCTGTGCACGATAATTAGCCAATAATAAGTCGTAGCGTTAAATCTTTCTGTTTTTCTTTTCCATTTCACGTACATCTACGTGTATCAGGTCGGTTCTCAATATCTTGTGGAAAACAACATTTTTGGTTCCTATCGGGACTTGGGACATTATTTCTCCGGTCCATTAGGTTTGGAGTCCATATCTTGGGAAGAGCTCCAGTCCCGACTCCATTAAGATGCTGAGCTCCATGCGTTCTGAGCTCTCCAACCCTCTCCTTGCGCCACTTTTGTGTGTCGATGAACTCGACGATAATCTCTGTTGTTTTTTTTTGTTGTTTTTTGCTATAGGTTTGCTAGGGACAGACCTCTCTCCCACTCCACTCGCACATTTTTAATTATGTACACACAGTATGTGCCTTTTTGTGGGTATGTCTGGGTCAAGTTGTGTGTGTGTGTGTGTGTGGAATGGGGGGGGGGGGGGCGGTCAGGGTCAGGATAACTCATTGGGATAAAAGGGAAAACTGTGTGTCCTTGTTTAAGTCCCGAACAATGAGACTCAATAAACAAGCTGAGCCTTGATCACAGCTCTCACATGGTATTGGATAGGATGGCCACCACCACCGCACTACTGGATTAATCATACAACAGCTGTTAGCCCAACCAGGCTTTTCATGATTCATCGCCACCTGAACTATGTTTGATTTGACTGTTGGCGGCGCCGTGTGTGTGTGTGTGTGTGTGTGTGTGTGTGTGTGTGTGTGTGTGTGTGTGTGTGTGTGTGTGTGTGTGTGTGTGTGTGTGTGTGTGTGTGTGTGTGTGGAGCAGAGTAAGAGTGACTTGGCCAAATGCTATTTCTACGAAGAATTCTGAAATACAGTCTACATATTTTGATTGTAAGAAGTGTGTGTGTGTGTGTGTGTGTGTGTGTGTGTGTGTGTGTGTGTGTGTGTGTGTGTGTGTGTGTGTGTGTGTGTGTGTGTGTGTGTGTGTGCGCGTACTCCACTCGGTATGGGATCTTGGTCTCATGGGGGGTCAGACTATAAGGATTAAGAGGCAGGGGAGATACAGGTGCACAGAGCCCTCATTTTGTATGCCGAGCAGAGCCATCAGATTAGTGTGTGTGTGCGTTTGTGTGTGTGTGTGTATGCGTTCCTGTGTGTGTGTGTGTGTGTGTGTGTGTGCATGTGTAAGCCTCTTCCCCACTCTCAGAGGAGAGAATAAAACTTCAAAGGCATCCAGATTATCTTTCATTAATGCAAATCAGGACGTATGAAATGATGTGAAATATGTGAACGACAGAGATTGGAGTGGGGTGGATGGCTTCTCTCTGTACTTTACTGACGAGACTGTGCGCTTTCATTATTTTATTTTTTTTCTTGTTTTCTCTCGGCTGAAACGTTTTTAATGAGTGCGCCGCTCGGGATCGCACCGGCCATTATGCACCGCATACGCACGCGGGCGCTCTCCGGTCTGACGAAATGGGCCTGGCTTTCGTTGATCGTATCTCTGCCCAACGTTCCTCCTCATCACGTTGGCCAGAGAACACGGTCGCGATTGTCCCGGCAGTCGGCTGAAGCCGTATCTTTTCAATACTGCATCGACCAGCGATCAAACACGGGGTTTGAAAAAATACCAGAATGGGCAAGCAGGAGATCAGTCAGCCATGCCAAATGAGAAAGATAACTATTAAAAGTTATGTTGCGCGGTAAGATTGACATCTTGTTTATCATAGTGTTATAATATTGTCCAGCTTTGTTTATCATAACACGGAATATTGGTAAGAAAATTGTGTCATGTGGATGAACGTGTTAAAGTGGTTTATGTGCCAACATCTGGCGCATTTGAATAACTTTATTGGTTGGGAATCGTGTTGAACAAAAATTGAATAAAAAAAAAAAACAACCAAACATGCCACATCAAGGTCAGTTTGAAAGACTTAACGAAAGACCATTTAAACGTTATCGCCCCATATGCGCATGGTGTTTTAAAGAGGCCGTCCTTTAATATGATGGAGGAGGCCCAGTCGGCTCCCGGCAGGGGGATGCGTTTTCCCGGTGTCGCGATCGACAGCGGCGGACCACCGCAGGTCGTCCATCACCGTGGTAACCGCGCAATTGGGACCAACTGGTAATGTGGCCATCGATTAGCCCAACAGTAATTAAAAGGCTTTGCGTTAATAACTACCCTGGGAGCGATCGCCCCTTCCGCAGCAGCGGTCCAAACGGGGGGAGCGAGCCGGCGAGTGGGGGAGAGGGAGATTGAGCGGCAAGCGGTATAAATTTGAGAGGTCTGAGAGGAATGGACGTGGGTGAGGGATATTAGAAGCATCGGCCAAGTTCAGGGAGAGGCAAGAGGAGGAAGACGGAGGCCTGGGGCACGGACGGTATAAGTGGTCTGGGTAAGGAAGATCAAAGCTCAAACGTTTGAGAGATAGAGTGGTGGTGGGGGGGGGGGGGGCGGGGTGCGGTGAAGGAGGCCAAAATATCGAAACCGCGCCGTCACTTTAAAAAGTTTAGAAAGAGCGACAAACTCTTGTTTCCTCGGCGGCGCGCGTTCAGAGGTTGGACGTGCCGGAGATGGGAGGAGGGGCGGAGGGATTAAAAAGATGAATAAAAATACGCGCCCCTTTGTTTCCTAATCTTCCGCCGCATCTATTACGCTGCACTGCAGTGCACATTCTAATTAACAAAGCATCGTGCAACGTTTACTTCCACGCAGGGGTTTGTCGAGGTGTCTGCAGTCGACACACGCACGCGCGCACACACGCACGCACACACGCACGCACGCACACACACACACACGCACACACACACACACGCACGCACACACATGCAGGCACAGGAATGTTAGAAACCTTGGGTGGGGTAGTCTTTTTAAATCCCTCCGTAAACAATTAGGCGAGTTATAGAGTGTTTAATGAGATAAAGGCAGATAAAGCCTTGTCTTTTGTTTGTGTGTCCGCCGGGACCCTCAGCCAGGAGTTAGCACGGAGAGTTTGTGTTATCGTGACGTGTCCCCCAGGGGCTGCACGGCTGGAAGGCTCCAGGCATTAGCGTGTTCTGCTTCTAGTGTGTGTGCGCGTGTGTGTGCGTGTGTGTGTGTGTGTGTTTGTGGGTGTTTGTGTGCGGTGTATTCACGTCCAGATTTTTGAAGTTTGTGTTTTGTTGGGGGGAGGTAGGAAGGGAGGAAGGAGCTCTAGGCATTATGAAGTCAATGCCTCCTTTTAAAATTCAATTTTGTTTCCCCTTTTTCCGCCCTCCCCACCCACCACCACCACCACCACCACCACCACCCACCACCGCCACCGCCGCCGCCGCCTCCTCCTCCTCCTCCTCCTCCCCGAATACATTTCACTCATCCTGTTTTTTGTGCTCCGCACGCCCCTCAGACAACAATGTGGCACAGGGGGCATGTTGTCGTCGCCCAGGAGGCGGCAAATTAAACACAAGCACTTTTCCTCCTTCTCCTCCTTCTTCTTCTTCTTCTTCTTCTTCTTCTTCTTCTTCTTCTCCTCCTCCTCCTTCTCCTTCTCCTTGTCCTGCTCCTCATTCTTCTTCTTCTTATCCTCCTCCATCTCCTTCTTCTTCTTCTTCTTCGTCATCTTCCTCTCTTTTCATTTGAGTTTGTGACTGCTCGCTGCAGTGTTTGCTGTCTGCGGGCACACGTTGGGAAGCATGAAATGGGAGTAGCGGGGCTGTTTATCGAGGCCCCGCACAGCGGAGAATGGAGGGCGGGCGGAGGGATCTGGCTTCCATTCATCACCGCCGCGTCCCTGTTCAGACCGTGCAGAGGGGGAGGAAGGGGGAGGAAGGGGAGGCGGAGCGCAGCGCACGGACCCTGGGTGAACCCAAAGTGCACCACCACCCTCTCTGGCTCTATTCTTGAGTCTCTCTCTCTCTCTCTCTCTCTGACTCTTGGACTCTCCATCTTTGCCCTGACTCTCTCTGACGGTCTATCTCTCTCTCGTACCCCCTCCCTCCAGAACCCTGTGTCTGACTCTATGTTTGAGTCCTTTCATTTCTCGAACTCTGTGACTCTGTCTTTGATTCTCTCTCTGACTATATTTGTCTCTCTCTCTCTCTCTCTCTCTCTCTCTCTCTCTCCTCTCTCTCTCTCTCTCTCTCTCTTTATTTTGTCTCTGTTGCTCTCTATCTCTCTTTCTCTTTGACTATATCTTTGACTCTCTGACAATCTATCTCTCTCTCGTACCCCCTCCCTCCATAACTCTGTGTCTGACTCTATATTCGACTCCTTTCATTTCTCGAACTCTCTGACCCTGTCTTTGATTCTTTCTCTATATATTTGACTCTCTCGTTCTATATATCGCTCTATTATTTTGTCTCTGTTGCTCTTTGTCTCTCTCTCTCTTTGACTATATCTCTCTCTCTTGCCTCTGTCTTTTACACTGTCCCTGTCTTTGACTCTGCCGCTCTCCCTTCGACTATATCATTGACTCTCTGACTCTATCTTTGCCCTCCCTCCCTCTGACTCCATCTGTGCCTATCTTTGACTCTCTCCTACAGTCTATCTCTCTATATCTCTCTCCTCCCATCACCCTGTGACTCTCTACTCGACTCCTTCCATTTCTCTAGCTCTCAGACTCTTTGATTCTCCCCCTGACTCTTTATATGGCTCTTTATTTTATACGACTCTATTCTGACTCTATCTATGTTTTTCTTCCTTCAGTGTCCCCCCTCTCGCTCTCTGCAGCGCTGATGGCGGATGATGCATCGATCTATAGTAGAGGAAGAGAGGCCCTGCTCTGTCAACAGATCTGCATATATACAGATCTTATCTCTCCCCCCTCGACACATGTCTGCAAATATTTAGTTCCCATAAATGATTCACGCATCTCTGCATCTGATGATGGAATTCTTATCTCCTCTCTCTCTCTCCCTCTCTCTCTCTCTCTCGCTCCTTAAACACGGCACATCGTTTATTTTATTTTTAGTTATTTTTTTTACCGAACTGCAATTACCCGTATGCAGAATAGCCAGGGAGGATAGCGGAGAAATGTCACCACACTCGGCTGCGCTAAACTGGCTAAACGATGACAAGCACTCTGGCTGTCAGATAAACACACTAACAGGCGTCGGGCTCTCGCGTGCACTCCACCATTCTTCATGAGAATCGAGCTAATGTCGATGTTTGAGCCCGGCAAATTGGCGAGACATCAAAAGGCTCTCGTGATTTAGGGGTCGGCGGCGGCGGCGGCGGCGCGTTGGATCGTAAAAACCTTTCGTGACCGCGTAACATGAAATCCGGAGCACCTACATCAAAGCGGGGCGCGCTTCTGTTATTTCTCGCTATTTTTACCGCTGTCAGCCAGACGGTTCATTTGTTATTCTCCATCATCAAAGTACATGAAAAGAATTAGCTCTACACTTTATTTTTGTTTGCGTGTCTCTCCCCTTTCGAGCGCCGCGCGGTCTTATGGGCGCCAATCGAAATAGAACGCTGACTTTAAATACCTCGTCGCCTCCCATGACCGCAGAGAACGGTGGAGAGAGAGAGACGCGCTGAGAATAGAAGGATTTCTCTTCGCTAAATAGCTTCGCTCAAACAAGGGCGGCGGCGGCGTCTTGTCTAAATGCAAAATGTCTCACATGAATTCATTCCACTGCTATTCCCTATTCCTCATCGCCGATAATGTGAATATTTAACACAATCCAAACCCGCTTTATGGCTCGGAAACTGATGAATATGGAGCTCCGCTCTCAAATTGTTCTTAATCCATTTGAAAAACGAAGAGGTCCTTTCTACCTCTTTGTGTTCTCGGTATAATATCAACACTGTGATGCGAAACCAGTTTTTAGTTATGTGCTGGTTTGGATATAGTTAAATGTTAAATGTCGTCAAGTTCCTCCTCCTGCTTGGCCATAACATCCACATTAATAATGATTTTGTTTCTCAGTTATTTCTCGTGTGTAATATCTTATGAAAGCACCAATAGTCCAAAATAAAATAGTTGAAATTGAGTTATTCATCAAAAGCATATGGCAAGATTTGATCTTGTCAGGGGAGCGTTGCTAGGGTGCAAGGACATCAGGGCCGTCGCCCGAGCAGGCTCAAGACATTTAGCCGCTCTAGGCAAACTGTGGATAGTTGTCCGCATTGTGGGTTTTCACCTCCGGAGGTTTTGTCGAAATTTGAAGGAAAAAAAAAACGAAATAAAAACTTGAAGTTCACCTTGAAAATAACTATAAGCGTGTTGTTCCGGCGAAAGCGGAGCCCCGATCGGCCTTCTTGATGATTTTAAGTGGTTTTGGAGGAATTGCTCACCATTGTGGTCGCAAAATGAAAGTAGTACAAAGACTTGAAAGACTCCTGAAGGGGAACCGTCTGTTGTAGGACCAGCTGCACCCACCTTATCCCGCCTCGCACTCTCCCTTCAGGTCTCCGCTGTATGACATGGGCACTTCCCCTGATGACCTGCCCTTCGCCCCTCCTTCCCAAAGCAGCGGCTGACCAAGGAGGTTTGTTTTAGGAGGAAAAACATCAGAACACTTGAGCGGCACGGTAAACACAGACACTCCCTTCCGGATAATCTTCCCCCGACACAGTCTTTTTAATAATTCTTTTTTTACACGGGTTACACGGGCACAAGGTCTTCTCTGTGTGTATAAACGTGTGTGTGTGTGTGGGTGTGCGCGTGTGTGCGCAAGCCTGTGTGCCTGTTTACACGTCTCTGTGTGTGATTAATCCACTGAGGTGTTCAATCAGCGCTCCATTTGTGTACCGCGGAGGCGTCCGGACTCCGTGACCATGAAGGGGAAATTGGGGGAGATGGCGCGCCCTGGGTGATGGCGGCGGCCGGGGTAGTGATGGCGGCGGCCGGGGTAATGGAGCCAAAGAAGACGTCGGGGCCCCGGCACCGACCCGTCACACGCCTGTCACACAAGCGGCTCGGTGATGTCAGACGCGATGTGAACTCACCTCGCCAAGCTGGCATAAACACACACACACACACACACACACACACACACACACACACACACACACACGTGACTGCCGAATCTTTTCACACACATACACACACATACAAAAAAATCGTGGCAGGGAATCGACACGACTGTCAAGCCGTCAAATCTGTCCCTGCCAGATAAATCCACTGTGACATTTTCTCCACCGCGAGCTGAGTGGGCAGGAGTGGTGTGTGTGTGTGTGTGTGTGTGTGTGTGTGTGTGTGTGTGTGTGTGTGTGCGTGCGAGCATGCGTGCGCGTGTGTGTGCGTGTCTGTGTGTGTGTGTGTGTGTGTGTGTGTGTGTTTTATTTATGCATGCAGGAATAACAGGCCTTTTATTTAAAGAATGAAATTAATCTATGACCCCCCCTATACACAGTAATAAATCACCCCCGGTGAAGGATGACTGTTTTTTTTTGTTTTTTTTGCGTTTCGTTTTGTTTTTTTCTCTCTTGCCTCCCGTCCCCCGGAATGTTACGATTAGCATTTTGTTGTGCCGCGTATGAGATAAATGATGATGGGACTTGGGATAGAATTAGAAGATGACGCTCATCTTATTACGGGCCTCGTCAGGGAGAGCCGTGTCAAATTATTTCCCGCTTTTCTGTTTTCCCCCGAATCAAATGGGAAGCATTGAGTTGACCCGACTTGAACCTTCAGCTTCCTGCCTTGATGAATGTAATCGCAGGCAATTTCACTCCTTTTAATTCCGAGTGCCCCGTAGGAAATATCATCGGATCTCCTGAATGTGACATCAGAGCAGAGTGATCCATCTAAATGATCAAGTTTTAAGATATCATCAAGATATCATACAGAGCTCCTTTTTTAATAAGGCTATGATGTTGATATGTATTCATTTATTCTGCCCATTTACATTACACGAAAAATCGATAGTCCTTATATAAGCTTGAATCTAGTCTTAGGGCCTCATTAACAGCTCCAGGGGCCAGACTCAGAGGGGACCTGGCCTTTGCCATCAGGACCGTGAGGCTCTGCCAGTGGAGATTAGGAAAGCCAGCTTACTGTCTTTTTTAAAATCTCTTAAAAGAACACATTATTTTAGATTAGCTTTAATGTAATTCTATCTATCTATCTATCTCTATCTATCTATCTATCTATCTATCTATCTATCTATCTATCTATCTATCTATCTATCTATCTATCTATCTATCTATCTATCTATCTATCTATCTATCTATCTATCTATCTATTATTATTATCAGGATAAGAACATGGTTCAAATAACAATAATAATAATAATAATAATAATAATACATCTTATTATTATTATTATTATTATTATTATTATTATTAGTAGTAGTAGTAGTATTAGTATTAGCATTATTATTATTATTATATAGGAATTTATATATAAATAGATTATAGATAGATAAAAATAGATTATAGATTATATAAAATATTATTATTCATTTAATTTTTCATTGAGAACGTTTTCTCCCCATAATGCAACACCACAGTTGTAGTTAAATGTCTGTCTGACCACCCGAGCGTCTCTTATATATGGATCCATCGTGGATTTCTCTGGTCTCCTCTATCTTTTCCAAACTCCTTCCCCCTTTTTCCAGTGCTCCATTCCTCCTCCTCCTCCTCCTCCTCCTCTTCACTCCCCAACTCCCTCTCTCTCTTCCCCCTTTCCCCTTACCCCTGCACAAGGGTGAAATAATTAATGTTTGACTGTTGGAGACTTGTAGATGGCAAATGTTCATATCCATTATGTATGACTTCCATGTTGCTGTTAATTTCTCGGAGCCAGCCAAGTCGAGGAAATGATTTTGTACATAATGTTTGTTTAATGAAATTGTCACACTAATGGAAGCCAGGGTGAATAAGATGGAGAAGACTGTTTCTGTTTGTCGTTTTGATTACCTCTTTTTCTTTTTTTCTTTTTTTTTTGCGACCGGTTTTCACATCCACACATCGTGCCCCATATTAATTTATTTATTTATTTCAATTTTTGGAAGCAGAGCAACACTCGGGGTTCTCGGAGGGGGGGGGGGGGGGGGGGGGCAATCCCACAAATAGATCAATCTTCTTAATCACGTACGCATACATACATTTTCTATCGATGTTATGGCTTGAGGTCCGAACGTGCTGGAGTGTCGAGGATTCCTCCCGTCTGTGAATAATTCAGCTGTTTGTGTGCGTGTGTGTGTGTGTGTGTGTGTGTGTGTGTGTGTGTGTGTGTGTGTGTGTGTGTGTGTGTGTGTGTGCCAGGCTGCGGCGTCTTCTCTGGTCATAGATCTCTTAACAAACATTCTTTATTTCACCCCTCGCTGCACCTGAAGTCAGACCCATGTAAATCCCCTCTCCGGTCTAAACACGGCCCCGGCTGTACCACAATAAAAAAAACACCCATTAAATATTATGCGCAATAAACCGATAAACAGTAAGCCAAAGATAAGGAATAAAAAAATAAATACAATAAAAAAAAAAGGAGGACTGCTTTTAAAGACCTCTGCTCAATCTAGCATGTGATTATGCAAAACAAGGCAGCCGGCGATTTTTGTTTCTAGCAGGAAGCGGACCTGCAATGTATGAGATTACAGATTACATCCCCCATGCATTGTTAAGGACCTTGGCTCCTTGCCAAAAACCATATAAATGCAAATTATCAAATGGTTATGATTATCCCTTCATCGTCTTCTTCTTCTTCTTCTTCTTCTTCTTCTACTTCTGTGAGGTTTAACGGCAGTTTGCATCCATGATGTTGCATTACTGCTAGGTTATGATTATTATTAGGCGAGTGAAACGATTTGGCGTTGCACGGCGGAGGCTGAGAACCCTCTCGTGAGAGGCCTTCCACGTATCTGCCGCCGGCCTTTTTGTGCACCTGCCTCAGTGTATGTGCACGTGGAAGGTGCGCGCACGCGTTTTATTGCATTGATGCTGATGCTGCCCCTTACCCAAAATCCATCACTATATCCAGCCATGCGATTACAGCCTGCCATGGGAAACGCTGACTACTGCCGCTACTCTATTAGGCAAAGTGCTTGTGTGTGTGTGTGTGTGTGTGTGTGTGTGTGTGTGTGTGTGTGTGTGTGTGTGTGTGTGTGTGTGTGTGTGTGTGTGTGTGTGTGTGTGTGTGTGTGTGTGTGTGTGTGTGTGAATGGGTAAAGCATCCCAGACCAGGTGCTAAGTGCTTCTTACCGCCCTGTTTTCCGTCCCGGACCCCATTTTCTCGCATCCCTCCACCTCTCCTGTAGAAGTGTCAGGGAGAGAGAGTGTGTGTTTGTGTGTGTGTGTGTGTGTGTGTGTGTGTGTGTGTGTGTGTGTGTGTGTGTGTGTGTCTGTGTGCGTGTGTTACAGTGCAACAGATTGATTGCTGCCCCCCCCCCCAACGTCCGTCCCCAAAACGTCCTCGATTCCAGATTCAGACCACCTCCAGTCCAGAGGTCTTTACCCATTTTTTATTTTTTTTTCCATATATATCCGCAAGGACGAAAGTGTCATTTCCGAAACTAGTGGAATGTGTGAGTGGCATTTTGTGTTTATATGCGTGCACGCTTGTGTGTATGTGTGTTTGTGTGTGTGTGTGTGTGTGTGTGTGTGTGTGTGTGTGTGTGTGTGTGTGTGTGTGTGAGTTTCGCGGTGCAGTGTAGGAGGCCAGGCGGGCTGTGAAATAGGGATTGATGTGTCCATTTGGAGACAGGTGTTTAGAGAGCGGGCGAGGGGCTGCAGCGGCGTCGCTCCGCCTCGCTCCGCTGCCTCGGCGCCGGCGCCGGCCTTGATTACTTGTTGTTATTGGAGTGTGAAATCTGAATATGCTTTTTCATCACTCAAACTTTGGATTGTTTGCTACACGCCGCCGCTCGGGCAACTGTTATTTTGTGCGTGTGTGGGTGTGTGTGTGTGTGTGTGTGTGTGTGTGTGTGTGGGAGAGAGAGAGAGAAAAATGTGTTAGAGGGGTTAGAGTTTTGTTGTGAATTTACCAGGAACTAGAACTGTGAGGCATGCTATCTCTTCTTCTTCTCTGCGAATTGCCTTTTTATTTATTTATTTCTTTTAACTGAAGTGGACACAAACATTCAAAGTCGAGCCCTTACTTTGGAAACTTTTTATCCTTTTTCGCCTCTTTCCGTCCGTTGGGTGGTACAAAATGTAAATAGATGGGTACTGTCGTTCGCCGGAGGGAAATTTCAGCGTGAGCGCAGCTCATGTCAAAACAATAGGGAATAATAATAAAGTAATAATAACTCTTTTTTTTTTTCGAAAGAAACGGCAATATGCAGTGAACCCAAACATGTTCTCAAACAAAAAGTGACAAAATGCAACACATCTAGAGATGAATGAAAAAAAAAGATTTAATTGGCAATACATAATAAACCATAAAACGAAGCTGGAAATAGCAACATCTGGACAATACACGAACAATAAACTTTTGTATCAACAATGCCCGCTGTGAAAAATATATACTGCACCACACAAAATGAACTTTTGATGTATTCTCTCTGAAGGAGCCGATGGTTTGATGATGACAAGTCACAGAGCTGAGCGTTTAAATAGCTGGAGCGTGTTATAAAAAGACGGCGAGCACCTGGTGGAAGAGTATTAATCTATGGACGGAGGGACGGGGGACGGGGGGGCGGACCCGTCGGAGACGTCCTTTATCAGAAGTCGGGAATTAAACATGAGCATGAATTCTTCACAGGCGCAATATAAAAGAGCGGGATAATTTTAGAAGGGATCATTCCACCTGTAATTTTAGCTTGCCCCCACCCGCCCCCGCCCCCACCCCTCCCCCCACGCCCCCCACCCTCCCCGTCTCTGCCGTTTAGAGCTAATCCCTCAAAGAGCGGCAGCGCTCTGTTCTCCCCAACATGTACTCGCAAAGTGGATTAAAGAGCAGCGATAGTTGGGCTTTTTGTTTTTTCCCTGTGATTAAGTGAAGCCTCTGAGAGAGTGATTCGTTGTTTTTTTCCGAAGCGACGGCGAAGAACTTGAAAGTCTAAAAACATACAAAGAAAACCCATGTAAATAGCAGCAATTGTGCCAACAGCGCTGACAATAGGAGCCATATTGACGGAGTATAAAGGGACAAGTTTTTGGCATTTCATGACTGAGACTAATCCTGAAACAGTTTGTCGAGATAAATGCTTGTTAATTACTTGTATTGGCTCCAATTCCGTTTTTTGCCTGCTGATGTGTATTTGTTTTTCTGCCCCCCCCCCCCCCCCCCCCCACCACCACTACCACCCCCATTATGATTATTTTTAATACTCAAACACATGTTTATCTTTGCTCCAGGGAGATTTTTTTGCTTTCCTTTTTAGCTCCATACTGTTTACGACACAGAGCCCTATTCCACTCACAAACTGAAAATAATACGAATGACGTGTCGGAAAATTGGGCAAATCTCGCCACTCGTCATCGCTCATCACGAGCCCAATCACAAAAAAAGGGAACTCCTCAACGTTCCAGGCTCGGGAACACTTGCAGCGAATTTCAGATCCAAAACTCTGATCGAGAGTTCACTATTGGAGCTGGGCAAACGTATATAAAACAATGATATTACAATGGCAGGGAGAGCGTTCCGACAATCAGATCATTTCCAGCGTGTGTGTGTTTCCGGATTCAGTGTAAATCCAGCTTCATAGAGAAACCGGAGCAGAGGAGCAGAGGGTGAGGTTAGGGAGAATGGCGCCTTAATTTTGATGTTTATTTTATCTTCGGTGGCAGGTGTAACCTCGCCGCTATTCTCTGGTCTGTCCTCACTGGCTGCGCGGCTCACTCCGAGATAAGCTCGTAATGAAGCTGGGTGGGAATAAAAAAAAAAGGAAACCGGCCGCCAAAAAGGAAACCTCCGGCCAAGACTTGCGGTGGGCTTCCATCCCCTCCCTCCGCTCGCCTTTTGTCTCGCAATATAAATTTGCTCCTTCATCCCTCTCCCGCTGCCTCTGTTTGTTTTGGGACATTCAGATGGAAATAAATATGTTGCTTCGATTCCCCGTGGGGGAAAATTCTTAACCGCTGGAAACCCTGCGTCCGTCTCTTATCACACAGGCGGCTTCAGAGACTGAAACTGATTTTACGGGAGGAAAGTTCAAACAATGCGGCGACTCAGGTAACTTCAACATTAGGAGCTTGGCAAAAACTTTTCAGAATCGTTTTAGAAAAGTTTTACCTTATAAATAAATATATATATATATATAAAACGTGATTCATCAGACCAGGCCACCTTCTTACATTACTCCATGGTCCAGTTCTGACGCTCACGTGCCCATTGTAGGTGCTTTCGGTGGTGAACAGGGGTCAGCATGGGCACTCTAATCGGTCTGCGGCAACGCAGCCCCATACACAGCAAGCTGTGATGCACTGTGTGTTCTGACACCTTTCTATCATAGCAGCTTTAACTTTTTCACCAATTTGTGCTACAGTAGCTCTAAAGTGGGATCGGACCAGACGGGCTGGACTTCACTCCCCACGCGCATCAATGAGCCTTGGGCGTCCATGACCCTGTCACCGGTTCACCAGTTGTCCTTCCTTGGACCACTTTTGGTCGGTACTAACCACTGCATCCTGGGAACACCCCACAAGACCTGCCGTGTTGGAGATGCTCTGACCCAGTTGTCTAGCCATCACAATTTGGCCAATGTCAAGGTGGTTCAGATCCTTACGCTTGTCCATTTTTCCTGCTTGAGTGAATGAGTGAGTGAGTGAGTGAGTGAGTGAGTGAGTGAGTGAGTGAGTGAGTGAGTGAGTGAGTGAGTGCGTGAGTGCGTGCGTGCGTGCGTGCGTGCATGTGTGCACGATTTGAGGGGAATGCCGTTTATGACGTTATCCCCAACTTCCATCCGCAATGTGCTGGTGGCACCCAAAAAAGAGGTGCACGGCAACGGCATTTTTTTGATCTGTCCTTCGTTTAGGACTGTTTTGAAATCTGCCCACAAGGTTCCAATAAAAAGCAAAGATGGAACTGAGTGATGAGCGGGACATCAGTCCATCTGCTCTTTGAAAACTTTCTTATGAAGCTGGAGCCAAATCCTCGAGCGAAAGCAAGAAATGTTGCTTTACCGCAAGTTGCAGGCGTCTGTCTCCTTTTATAAAAATTTTAAAAGAAACTAGATGAATGGATTTGCACTAGTACGATCACAAACATCCAAAACGCTGTTAATACTCAATTATTAATTGAAACGCAATCACAGCCCAAGCTGTGCATGAATGGGATGACCTTTATCACGACTTCTAATAGCCTTTTCCTTCAGATATATAATAATATGTGTATCAAACAAAAATGCTTTAAGAATTTCCAAACATTATGTAAAAATGTTTGTAAACACAATTGAATTGATGGCTTTTGGTTCCCGGTTCCTCCGTGCGCACGACTGTTGGCGAACCCGCCGCTGATTCAGATGGAAACGCAGCTCGCAGCGACACCGTGCTAATCACATTTTCTTGTCAACACAAAGCCTCATTAAAGCGACGAGATTCCTTCATTACTGGTTTTGTAAACAGAAAATCCCCCCTTATGACAGCGTCGCACATCCGACGAGTCTCCAAAATGCTCAAACTCAAAATGTACAATCTGCGCAACTATTGATTGGAGGCGTTTGTGTTTGTCCGGACGAACCGGTGACACCTGCTGTAAAACTGTTAAACTGAACACAAGTTAAAATAAGTGGGTCCTTCAAAAATATCTTCAGCCTCAAAAGTCATTAAATATTGTTTAATATGAATGGATGACACTTTATAACACTTTTTTCTCTGACTTACCTGTCCAAGGTCATGGTTAGATTTATAGCTCCTAATCACTTCGAATAGAATAGAATAGAATAGAATAGAATAGAATAGAATAGAATAGAATAGAATATCTCTTTATTGTCATTGTAACAGTAGGTTACAACAGGACTTGTCCCCAGCATGTTCTTTCTTTCTTTACCTTTATTTAAGCAGGAAGTCTCATTGAGATCAAAAATCTCTTTTACGAGGGAGACCTGGCCAAGGCAGCAGCCATACAAAATAAACGATATAAAACACGTACATGACATACAAACGAACAGTAAAACAGAATGACAGCCATTCCAGCACAATGGCCTCTTAAGAAAAACGGTGACTTTCCTCCCGCCAGTGCATTCTTTATGACACTCTTAAAATCATTAATAGATATGAATGTTTTAAGTTTAAGAGCATTCTGGCGATTGTCCCATGCCCGTGGCGGATGGTGAGAAAACACAGTTTTGCCAACGCCTGTCCAAGCCCGAGGACCTTTCAAGAGCAGCCACTTGCAGACGCGCAGATAGTTACTACTAGAGCTGTCAGAGCGAAGGCCGCTGAGGTATTCTGGGAGTTTACCCAGCGGAGCTTTATAGATGAACATAGACCGGTGTTGCTGTCAACGAATAGTTAATGATGTCCAGCCAGCTAAATGATAGAGAATGCAGTGGTGAGTGAGAGATTTTGCATTTGTAATGAAACGTAGAGAAGCACGATACACTGAGTCGAGGCTCCTTGAAGTGGAGGAGGCCGCATGCATGTACAGTATATCACCATCATCCATCACAGACAGAAAGGTGGCTTCCACAAGTTTTTTCTTTGCGGAGAATGTGAAACCTGATTTATTTCCAAAATAACATTTTGAGGTTCTTAACTAGATGAGAAATGTGTACATTAAATGAGAGCTTTTTTATCAATCCATATTCCCAGCCACTTTTAAGAAGACACCCTTTCAATCAGTGTTCCATCAGATGTAAAAAAAAATCCTCGATTGTCAAAGTTTTGAAAGCCAGCTTTTGAGTAAACCATAAACTTTGTTTTCTGGGCATTTAAATACAATTTCAGAGCCTGCAAAGCTCTTTGTAATGACTGAAATACAGTCTGAAGTTCTTCAGTCGCCTGTGCTGCAGAGGGAGCAGATGTATGGACGATTGTGTCACCCGCATACAAATGCAATTTTGCTTGAATGTCTTTACCTAAGTCATTTATAAAGATAGAAAATAAAATAGGAGCCAAAAGTCTGATTTGTCTGCCTGCACACACTCAGTCCTACCTGTTAGGTCATTTTCAAACCGTTTACGAGCCTTAGAACCAACGCCAGCATTCCTGAGTTTGTCTGGAGGTAATTCTTGAACCACCGAATCAAACGCTTTTGAAAGTTCTGCAAATAAGGCGGCGCAATGCTGTCTCCTGTCCAAGGATCATTTGTCACGGCCAGAGCAGCAGTGATAGCACTGTGACCGCTTCAAAAACCGGACTGAAACTCACATAAAATGTTATTATCGGAGATAAAAACGTGTACATCTGTAAATGAACCTGAGATTCAAGGATCTCAGCCAAGACTGTAGGCTTTGAAATGGGACGGCAGCTGCTTAACTCGGAAGGGTCTCCGCCTTTACGCAGGGGAAGAACGTACGCAGCTTTCCCAGCTGCAGGTGTCGTGTTTGATTGGAGACTTGAATTGATAATACGCGCAATGGGCTCGGCCATAATATCTGCAGCCGTCTTTAAGAGGTGAGGATCCAGGTTGTCTGGACCTGCAGATTTTTTTTATGGTCAATGTCTTTTCGGGCTTTGTATGCTTGGGTGACCGAGATGGGTCTAAAATCAAACAGATCTGGACGTACATCAATTACAGGGGTGGAAGAGCAGGGGTCAAAGGTATTTCCATATAAGCTGTCAAGCATAGACCCTGCACTGATAAAGTGTTTATTAAACTGATTCACAATAGCAGCTTTGTGCTTTAATTCAGCTGAGTCTACTAGAATGTTGTCGGGAAGGCTGTCGGGATTTGACCGTTTTCCAGAACTTTGATGGATTACTTCAGTTCTCTGTGACTGACTTTAAACAAAACTCGGATTTAGATTTTCTAATCATCAAGGTACATTTGCCCCTTAAGGTTGTAGATTTAGTCCAGTCAGCAGAGGAGTTTGAGAATCTGGCGTGTGCCCAGTATTTGTCTCTTAAATGAATTAGCTCTGATAGACTTTCTGAGAACCAGGGGTTGTCCCGACCACTAAGCCCCCGAACTCCTTGACGGGAACATGCTCATTAGAAATAGACAGAAAAATAGTCCAATGCCAGCTCAACCTCAGGAATTTGAGTGACTCTGCTGAGATCACTTACAGTACAGGCCAGGCAGGAAGGCCTGCGCTTCAACATTTTTAAATTGCCTTTTAAAAACGAAACGTGGTTTTGCCTCGGGGATTTTTGTACTTTTAACACAGGCAACTGCGCAGTGATCACTGACGTCATTACAAGATATGCCAATCGAGGAGTATTTATGAGATGCATTTGTTATAATCAGATCAAGCAAGGTCGTTTGTTTTTCTAACTTAAGGTTTGGCCTGGTTGGTGCGTTAATGAGCTGCACAAGCTTTAAAGAGTCACACAATTCTTTAAAACAATCCGAGGTCCCAGAGAGCCGGTCCCAATTGAAGTCGCCCATAAGGATAAATTCTGAATCATTTAAATCATGGAGAATACATGATATGGATTTGATGGCACCCTCTGAGGCAGATGGGGGTCTGTAGCAGCCAACCACAGTGACATAGGAGTCCTTTGACACTCCCACTTTAACAGTCAGGATCTCAAACTCCTTGGTTTTAGTGACTGACAAAGAAACTGAGCCAATGAGCTTTGATTTGACATACATGGCGACCCCTCCTCCTTTACCTACCCCATCAGTTCTGTACATTTTGCAAGCATCAATAGAAACTGAGTCGTCGGTTATAGATTCCTTGAGCCAAGTTTCTGATAGAACCATTATGTCAGCATTTGTTGTATTTGCCCAAATTCTGATCGTATCCATCTTGGGGACAAGACTTTCAACATTTAAATGTTATAAAAAACCAAGACCGCCTTTACTTTCCGAATCTGATGGAGTTGAGAAACAATGCATGGAGGTGGTAGGCCCTGGATTAGGCTGAACATTTCCAGACAGCCTGAGTAAAGGTAGGACCATACAAGAATCTCTGTCATCTACAAACTGCAGAAGCAAATCATCTGGGATGGTGAAATAGTCCTTTTAACAGCATCAGTTTCTGAAGCCGTTGAAGCCTCTCCACCTGCTCTTGTGAGTGGGTAGATCCTTAACTGATGATGTGGGCTGTTTGACTGATAATCGGGCTCGAGAGTTAATGTTGAAGAGGTCGGGGGGGGGTCGTCTGAGTTAGAACAAAGTGAGTCCATCCACACTGTTTTGCCCCTTCAGCTCCCTTAGGTCAGGGCCGCACAGAACAAACATCATGTATATAAAGAAATACATGGTGCTGACTTACTGATGTTTGGCCTGTATTTGGGTTCGACCAGGTAGTGGTGTGGAGTTCTTAAGAGTGAGCAGCAGAGGTCGACAATTTAGCAGATCAGCAGACCAGGAGAGAGACTATCCACCTCAGCCAGGTAATGGTGTAGGGTTTCACACAGAGCAGTTCGAGGAGGACACAACAGCAGAAGGATAAAGTCTACTCACAAACACACTGTCACTCTTTACATTACATTACATTACATTACATTACATATTTAATTTCACTGCATATATGTATGAAAGTATGTATATGTATGTGACGAATATACCTCTTGAATTTTGAATCTTGAATCTTGAATCTTGAATCTTGAATCTTGAATCTTGAGCGCAGGTGAAGCAGAAAACAGTGAGAATCAGGCCCCACTGCTCGGCAGGATACGCCGAGTCCCTCTTTTTTTTTCCCCCGGTTACTGCAGTTCAACAGGGTTTGGCCTCAGCCTCAGGGCCTCAAGCCTCAGCAGTCCAGGTGGAGAGCGCTGTGGTAATCTGGAGATATCTGATCAAAATGCATCACCCAAAAATCCCAGAGTGATCGGAGGTTGTTGTTCTTGAGAGGTATCACTCGTCCATGGCAAAATGACAGAAAATATCGTCCATAGAGACACATACATTCAGACATCAGGCATTGACACACAAACAGTGGACTGACTTGGCTGCCATTTGACTCGTCCTACACCTCGGAGCAGCCGCACTGCTGCACCAAGGAGCTGCCAGTGTCCCCGAGCCAGGGGCACCGGCAGAAGTATTAACCCCTCACGTACGTAGATATATTTTGATACGTTGCTGTCTGATCTAAAAGAAACTTACAATAACAGTTCATAGAATAATGTAGTTCATAACCTGCCCTGTTTCTACTGATACTTACCTTACCCTACCTTCTATTACATTACATTTAGCGGACGCTTTTATCCAAAGCGACTTACAATTGTTCAATCACCGACGGACGCAGCCATCAGGAGCAATGAGGGGTTAAGTGTCTTGCTCAAGGACACTACAGCATGCTAGCAGGAGGAGCCTGGGATCGAACCAGCAACCTTTAGATCACTAGACCACCAGCTCTATTATTATTATTTATATTATTACATATATTTTTACTGTCATGTACTATCCTTGAGGCTTGTCTGCACTATATCTGCCTCTCCAATAAATAACACATTTTTTTTCATTTATTTTCATCTGATCAGAGACAGAGATGTGTACATATGTTATTTATTTTTTATTTCTATTTCATTTAATTTTTCTTTATTTTTTTCCCTTTTATGACATATACAGTTGCACTACTGTAAACTCCTGGATTTCCCTCAGGAAATGAATGAAGTCTTGGATTATCTTGATTGAGTTTAAAGTACATCCCCGTCTCTTATTAAGAATCCTTGCTCGTTTTTGTTTTTTTTTGCTTAAAATAAAAAAAATAAAATCACTAACATGTGTCTCTAATACTCTTTCTGGAGTCACACAAAGACCTATAGGCTCCTCACTTGAAAACAAGCCTAAACAATCCCAAACCCTCAATCTGAGACTCCAAAGTGCAAGCAAAACAATGTTTGCAAAGATCAGCGGTGGCTTTTTGGGCTGGTGCACCGCGCACGTGCACGGCATCACAGATGCGCCGACAGCTCGTGGGTTTTTAGAGCTTGTTGACGAGGCCTGTGCTGGTGTATGTTTATGTTTTAGGAGAATAGTGGAATGGATTCCACATTAGTGCCCTTGTTTCCTCTACCTCACCTACTTCCCTGCCTCCCTCTCCCCCTATTATTCTCACTCTGCACTAGAGGGCCATCACCAAACCCTGAAAGCATTACGCTGTCTGCTCCTTTGTTTGCGCTGTTTTTTACCGCCTGTGTCCCTCTCTCTCCCAATATTTGTTTTCATTAATCACAATGGCTGCCTGCTGAGGTCTTCCTTGATGGCTGTTTTTGGGCGTTGTTTTGTTCTACAGAGTCCCTTTTGTCTTCAGCTGTTGGCTTTCTGTGCATGTGTGTGTATGTGTATGTGTATATATATATATATATATATACTACATATATATATATATATAAATATATATATATATATGTATATGTATACATATGTATGTGTATGCATTTATGTGTGTACATATATATATATATACATATGTGTATATATATACTGTCTATGTGTATATATATCTGTGTGTATATATGTATATATGTGTATGTATATGTATATATGTATGTATATAATGTATATATGTGTGTGCATATATATGTATATACTGTATATATATACCATATATATATATGTGATTATATATGTGTGTCTATATATAATGTATATTTGTATATATATATGTGTCAATGCATGTATATGTGTGTTTGTGTATGTTTATATATGTATGTGTGTATGTTTATGTCTTTAACACCCTGATGTGCGTGCGCACGTTTGCATTCATGAGCCCATGTAAGTAAACCCAATAGAGCAAACGGAATAACAAAGGTGCAGCTGAAGAGAATAATAAGCACACTTGTCATTCAGCAAATCCGTCGACATGAGCTCCTATCGCAGCGTCCCTTTGATGACATTCTTTTATCATGGCCCCCCGCCGTCTTCAGAGGAACCAGGGTATCCACCGTGGACAATTTCTGCTTTTACACACACACACACATACCAACACACACACACACGCACACAGTTACTCAATCAGTCCACAAGAATATGCTTTGATTTTATTATTTGTTCAGTTTGAAAAGAAACATGAACGTTACTCGACATCAAAAATGCAATAAAAGAAGAAATCCGATCTGATTTTCTTCCTCACACGGAGCCACGCACGTGCCGTTTAGATTAAAACAAGTATCTTTAAAGTGCAAATCAGTCAAGCCCTAGTGGACGCCCGAGGAACTACAACCACACTGAAAACTGAACCTCGACGGAAAGTATCGATAGCTGATTTGCATTCAATTCAAGTTCAACTCACCTTTTTAAAGGTAATTAATCCCTTTGTGATCTGTTTTAAATGTCTTGAACAACCCGCAGACTTAAGGAGAGTCTGCAGGTAGCTTCTCATCCTGGCACCGTTTCCATGAAGTGGATGAATACAAATAATATGCAAATATAAAATCATCTGCAAGGAAATATCAAAACATTGTTTTTTTCCCCCTCTCCTCCCTTCTGTTCTCTTTGTTCCTCCTCACTTTGTTCAGTTTTTCCTTGACTTGTCTCCCTATAGATTAGCAAGCCTCTCTTCCTCGATTCTCTAGCTCACTGGGTTTTGGTGTTAATTTTTTTTTTCTTTCCTGTTTCGTATGCTGCAGCTCTGTTATGGCATGTGCAGCCAAATCACGCATGCGCTTGCACACACCACACACACGCACACACGCACACACACACACACACACACACACACACACAACCACCCTGTCCCTCCATGCATGAATGTATGGACTCGCCCTGCTGTTCAAAATTTCAGCTGCACCACAGGATCAATTCCAATTAAATATCAAATAGGCCTTCTACTCTTTGCACTGCCTCGGCTTCCCCCGCAGCTTTAAAACGCTGCATGTTGTCCAGACACATTCTGCTCCCTCCACCACCAGCTTCTTTCTCTCTCGCTCTCTCTCTCTCCCTCTATCTCTCCCTCTATCTCTCCCTCTATCTCTCGCTGTGAGCTCTGTGGCGATCTGTCAGTTAACACCACGGTTGGAACGTATCAATCGCTGAACGGCGTGGACGTCTGTACAATACAGGGCTCTTTTTCTTTGTGACAAAACGCCATCTCTCTCTCTCTCTCTCTCTCTCTCTCTCTCTGTCTCTTTCTCTTTCTCTCCCCCCCCTCTCTCTCCCCGCTCTGATTTGCATCGCGGGGCTACAAAAGCCATTGTGAGAATTTAAAAAAAACGGAGTAGATTATCTCGTACGGAACGAAATGAGGGGATAATATTCTCGGTGCAGGGGAAATTGAATAATCATTTATAGCAGGTGTGTTTGTGCGTTGGCAGGACGAGAGAATCCAGTGGATGGAGGAGGAAGCGATATCAGATTGTCTATCATTTTGCATTGACTGGACATGGAAATTTACCGGGGCTGGCAAGAGAGTATTATCTGTTGGTTGCTCATTGATATTCCCCCCTTTCTGTTCTCTTGTCAAATTTTACCTGTAAATTAAGTAGGGAACACTTATGTAAGGTGTGTGTGTGTGTGTGTGTGTGTGTGTGTGTGTGTGTGTGTGTGTGTGTGTGTGTGTGTGTGTGTGTGTGTTCGTGTGTATCAGCTAAAAGCGGGGCTGATAAAAGGGTTTGGGATACAGTATCTGTATTCTCACACATTTTTTTTATTTTATTTTAACCCATAGGGATATATATATATATATATATATATATATATATATATATATATTTTTTTTTTTTTTTTATTTTTTTTTTTTATTTTTTATTTTTTTTCCAGAGAAGCACCAATTCAAGCATTCTTGACATGACCACATCACCGCATGTCCCACCCTGCGTGTGCGTCATGGGCTGCTCGCCACGAGCCCCCAAAATAAATACTTCCCACCACGTTTTAGCTATATCTTCGTATTGAATGAAATAGTCCCACGTTCACACTCGAAGTTAAGCAGAAAAAACAGACTTTTCTTTTTATTTTTTATTTTTTATAATAATGCTGTCTCATTTACTGTAATGTAATCCTGGGATTACAAGACTGAGCCGTAACCAACTGCAGGCGTCGGGTGCTAAGCCAAGGACCAGGGTCTATGACTTCTGCAC